>NC_136270.1:105166180-105178680 GCF_964187855.1 Myxine glutinosa
AGTTACCTTCTCTCCTCATACTCTGTCTCTCTCCTCCAAAATGTGAGTTACCTTCTCTCCCCATACTCTGTCTCTCTCCTCCCAAATGTGAGTTACCTTCTCTCCCCATACTCTGTCTCTCTCCTCCCAAATGTGAGTTACCTTCTCTCCCCATACTCTGTCTCTCTCCTCCCAAATGTGAGTTACCTTCTCTCCCCATACTCTGTCCCTCTCCTCCCAAATGTGAGTTACCTTCTCTCCCCATACTCTGTCCCTCTCCTCCCAAATGTGAGTTACCTTCTCTCCCCATACTCTGTCCCTCTCCTCCCAAATGTGAGTTACCTTCTCTCCCCATACTCTGTCTCTCTCCTCCCAAATGTGAGTTACGTTCTCTTCCCATACTCTGTCCCTCTCCTCCCAAATGTGAGTTACCTTCTCTCCCCATACTCTGTCCCTCTCCTCCCAAATGTGAGTTACCTTCTCTCCCCATACTCTGTCTCTCTCCTCCAAAATGTGAGTTACCTTCTCTCCCCATACTCTGTCTCTCTCCTCCCAAATGTGAGTTACCTTCTCTCCCCATACTCTGTCTCTCTCCTCCCAAATGTGAGTTACCTTCTCTCCCCATACTCTGTCTCTCTCCTCCCAAATGTGAGTTACCTTCTCTCCCCATACTCTGTCCCTCTCCTCCCAAATGTGAGTTACCTTCTCTCCCCATACTCTGTCCCTCTCCTCCCAAATGTGAGTTACCTTCTCTCCCCATACTCTGTCTCTCTCCTCCGAAATGTGAGTTACGTTCTCTTCCCATACTCTGTCCCTCTCCTCCAAAATGTGAGTTACCTTCTCTCCCCATACTCTGTCCCTCTCCTCCCAAATGTGAGTTACCTTCTCTCCCTATACTCTGTCCCTCTCCTCCCAAATGTGAGTTACCTTCTCTCCCCATACTCTGTCCCTCTCCTCCCAAATGTGAGTTACCTTCTCTCCCCATACTCTGTCTCTCTCCTCCAAAATGTGAGTTACCTTCTCTCCCCATACTCTGTCTCTCTCCTCCCAAATGTGAGTTACCTTCTCTCCCCCAATCCAATTCTTTCTGTCTCCTATCATCCTCCCTTATACTCCTTGTCTCAACTTCAAACTCATTAATTTAGCCACAACCCTCACTGAAAAATGTAGTAAATCGACGTAAATAAATCAAGTGATTTGGTTACAATCATGGTTTTGTGTTATGCCACATTTACAGGAACCCGATTCCACACCTGATCCTATTTTTCCCACATTATTTCCAGGGACGGCAGAATTGCCCTGCTTGTGGAACACCGGGATGACAGTTTATGGTTGGGTCGGGATTCGAACCCAGGCTAGATAGCTCAGAGGTGCATACGCACAACGCACCTGATGTTTGTAACAATATTTAAATCGTTAACCCAAGTTCTTCGAAGAGCGCCAAACGTGTACAGCAAAATGTTCATGCAGTTAATTGAGATTTCCAAACTAATAAAGTCCAACTGATGATATCATGGATCAGGATCACCGTCACCATGTGTGAACGAGTGCCATGTACTAACGCAGGAAGGTATTTGTTAACATTATTAAGACTAGCAACGGTACCCGCCCTATGGGCGGGGCTTCAATTGGGAGGCCCAAATGAAAAGGCAAAATATCAGAAATTTAAGGCTTTTTTTGTTTTAAACGATTTATATAAACATCCGTTGAATCATATCACACGCAAATCATCAAAATCTAAACAGTATTTGTAGAATTTCAATAAAAGCCACATCACTGTTCATATCGGTAAATATTATTCCATCGTGTTTGGAAAACTGGAAAATTGGAAAAAAAATTGGAAAAACAATATGGCCTCTTTTACTCCAGGGGGTTTGGAAAAACTGGAAAATTGGGAAAAAACTGGAAAAACAATATGGCCTCTTTTACTCCAGGGGGTTTGGAAAAACTGGAAAATTGGGAAAAAACTGGAAAAACAATATGGCCTCTTTTACTCCAGGGGGTTTGGAAAAACTGGAAAATTGGGAAAAAACTGGAAAAACAATATGGCCTCTTTTACTCCAGGGGGTTTGGAAAAACTGGAAAATTGGGAAAAAACTGGAAAAACAATATGGCCTCTTTTACTCCAGGGGGTTTGGAAAAACTGGAAAATTGGGAAAAAACTGGAAAAACAATATGGCCTCTTTTACTCCAGGGGGTTTGGAAAAACTGGAAAATTGGGAAAAAACTGGAAAAACAATATGGCCTCTTTTACTCCAGGGGGTTTGGAAAAACTGGAAAATTGGGAAAAAAATTGGAAAAACAATATGGCCTCTTTTACTCCAGGGGGTTTGGAAAAACTGGAAAATTGGGAAAAAAATTGGAAAAACAATATGGCCTCTTTTACTCCAGGGGGTTTGGAAAAACTGGAAAATTGGGAAAAAAAATTGGAAAAACAATATGGCCTCTTTTACTCCAGGGGGTTTGGAAAAACTGGAAAATTGGGAAAAAAATTGGAAAAACAATATGGCCTCTTTTACTCCAGGGGGTTTGGAAAAACTGGAAAATTGGGAAAAAAATTGGAAAAACAATATGGCCTCTTTTACTCCAGGGGGTTTGGAAAAACTGGAAAATTGGGAAAAAAAATTGGAAAAACAATATGGCCTCTTTTACTCCAGGGGGTTTGGAAAAACTGGAAAATTGGGAAAAAACTGGAAAAACAATATGGCCTCTTTTACTCCAGGGGGTTTGGAAAAACTGGAAAATTGGGAAAAAAATTGGAAAAACAATATGGCCTCTTTTACTCCAGGGGGTTTAGAAAAACTGGAAAATTGGGAAAAAACTGGAAAAACAATAAACCCTATTTTACCCCAGGGGGTCACAGGATTACCCACTCAAAATTTCGTTGCGATCGGTTCAGACGTTTTTGCGGTACCTAGGAACAGACGGACAGACAGACAGACATTTGGTGAATTATAGTAAGATTTTTGAAACCATGTTCAAACTGTCGCATGATACACCTGAGCCAGGCGTCGGTATGGATTGGGCGGCCATGATAGGTAATAGGTAAATGTGTAAAATATGACCCAGTCGGAAGCCCTCTCTCCAACAAAGCTGTCATGCTGGGACTCCATAACTGCAGAAAATGATTGAAAATGACTGATTCACCAGCCTTGCTGTTCAGAGTTATATCCCGCTGCATGGTTATTATCCCACAGAGAGGAGGTTAAGCCGGTTGTCTCTTCTGCTTCCACTCAATCGGAGATCATGTAATCAATAACATATTCATAGAATACGTGAAAAGGCATTTATTTATGATGTATGTAAAAATGCCAAAAAATTTATTTTTCCCACATTCCCCATCTACCACCTATGTGAACCCACCCCATCTCAATTCCTTCCTCATTCATTCCTTCAACACCCCCTTCACTTTTCTATCCTTCAGTGAGTGGAACACCTTGTGAACGTCCAGGCGTAATTTGAGGCATTTGCATACGTATTAAATAAATTGTCCCTTTGGGATAACGAGTCCATGTTGGTAAAAGTGGCAAACCACACAAACACACACACACACACACACACACACACACACACACACACACACACACACACACACACACACACACACACACACACACACACACACACACACACACACTCACACACTCACCGTGGAACAGTCTCTGTTGAGGTAATATAGGAGGGCGTTGTTTCGTAACACAAACCAGTAGCGGCGCCAGTAGAGTCGCTGAGGTGGGGTGGGAGGGGATGAGGGAGGGAGAGATATGATTCTATTTGCACATCTCCACAAAGTCATACATTTCAGTTCGACAGTCTATTTCTGATGATGGTGAACGAGTGATATGAGTGGGGGAGTAAGGAAAGAGGAAAGAGGTTTAGGAAAGGGCATGCATTATATATATATATATATAATGGTATCTGTAATCTGGTTCTCCAACCTAATGAGCGGACAACATGACGTCATCGCCATGCACGTCCGCCTTGCCTGCAAAGTTCCAGAGGAACCATCTAGCAGTGCGTCATTACGGATTATAAATACAGATACTGTCACAAGTGCATGCAAAACTCACAGTTACCGACCTGGTTTCGCCCTTAATTAATTTTAATTAATTTTCGCCCTTAAGGGTGGTTTGTGGTATGAATTACACAGGGTGGTTTGCCATTGCCTTGCCAGCCATAGTTCGGACAGGAATCTGTAATTTGTTCATGGTGCTGGCGATAACTCGTCCACCAAATCATGCTGGCAGATAGGACACGCAGCTTAACGTCCCTCTGAGGAATGATGCACTTTTGATGCAACTTGTAGTCGGATTGGGAATCGAACCCAGACCAGACAGCTCAATGCAAGTGCGTCAGACATCGGAGCTTGAATACAAGTCGTGATGAATAAAACTTGTTACTAAAGCAGAGAATAGAAAACCAAGTTGTTTTGTGGTTTTGTAATCGCTTTGTCAACACAATGAAAGAGGCACCCGTGATGAGCCGGATGGACAGGCCCAACAGGTGGTGGTAACCGCTCTGTCAAGTCCCCTCCCTCACCCTGAGGGGCACAACACCCGACTGTGGAGAGATTTATCTACCCATTGAACAAATCATTTTTGAATATACACCTGTCTCTGATTATCACCATCTCTGATTATTATCAATATCACCCACCGCTTCACTGATAGGAATACCAAAGGTGGGGAGAAGAGAGAGGAGGGCTGAGGGGAGAGAGGAGGGTTGTGGATAGAGGAGGGTTGTGGATAGAGGAGGGTTGTGGATAGAGGAGGGTTGGGGAGAGAGAGAGAGGAGAGAGGAGAGAGGAGAGAGGAGAGAGGAGAGAGGAGAGAGGGGAGAGGGGAGATAGGGAGAGAGAGAGCGGGGGTTAGAGGGATAGGTGGTGAGAAAGAGAGGGGATGAGAGAGAGAGACAGAGAGAGAAAGGGGTTGAGAGAGAAAGGGAGTGAGAAAGAGAGAGAGGAGAGAGGTTGGCGGGGGTGGGGGGGGGGGGGGTGAAGAGGAGTAGGGAAGAGAAGGGGGAGAGATTCCGGCAGATGTGACGCCCAGTTAAACATCCATCTGTGGGATGGCATGCACATTGATTTTATCACCATGCCTGTAAAACACAGGGATGACAGTTTATAGCTTGGTCGGGAATTGAACCCAGGCGAGACAGCTCAGAGTTAGTGTATGAACCTTTCGAACATCCTGCCACTTGCTATGTTGCTATGTTGCCACTGAAAACATTTTCGATTTTCTTTTGAACTCGTAGTGCACTTGGCTCATTCTAATCCTCCAATTTATTTTGCCTTTCTAACTCCAGGGATGTCAACAGGGAGAATCGAGCTGCAGTCACAACGCACACTGCTTGTGCCATAGGATCCTCCACCTGCTTAATTATTTTTGTTGCACTCAATAAAGTTAAACTTTAGGCACATTTCTTAATCTTTTCTTCACTCAATATTGTCTTGTCCCCAGGGCTAAGACCCCAAGAAGACAAATGGCCAAAACAAGCTTTAACTCTGAGGTGTATACCCAACTTGGCGGTATTGACACGCCACGCGTGGGAAGGTTCGAGGTCTTACCTGATCGGGAACAACCCACAAACAAAGAAACGAACCAGGACGACAAAAGTAAAATTCACAAATAATGACTTTATTAAAAATAATGAAAGCAAATAAAATGAATGTGAGGTAATAATTAAAATTTCTAAATGAGGGACCCTCCATTCCGGCGCTTATAAAAACAAGGGGGGAAATAAAAGAAAATAAATAATGGCCTTTTGTATAGTGCCGGCACTTATCTCTCTCAACGAGGTCATGGAATGAAATGGCGGTTCCAGGTGGCATGAAACCTTTCCAACAATGGCGTGCAGTCGCTCTCCGCAGCGCCACATACGTGAGGCAATCCGGGCGGCGCTCCTCCTTAACTCCCCACTCGGTCTGAAGTGCCAAGAGTCCCACAAACTGTCGCCCCCACCTTCTTCTCACAGTGAAACCGGCCACGACGGCTAACACTGCTCTTCCTCAGCACCAGCGCCCCAAAACAGAACAGCCGCAACCGAGCGACCGAAAGCACAAATCAAACCGTCCGCCACAAAGCCAGAACCAGACGACCGAAAGACCAAGATGGCAAGACGCGTCCGTTTCTCCTTCAGCTCTCGAATGTTCCACGCTGACGTCACACTCTGTCCAATCACCGAGCTCTACTCGATCATCCCATCACGTCTCCACCAATGACAAAGGCCGGGGCGTGGCCTCCTCATTACAAGTCGTCGGGGTGGGGGGGGGGGGGGGGAAGTCCAGTCATCGTTCGGGAATGTTCGGATCGGGAATGTTCGAATGACGTCAAAGGCCGTGAGGTTGGATTTACGTGCCGATCGGCAAATGTGCGAATGAGTCCATTTGTTATAGTTGTTGTTTGGCGGGCTTTTTAATTGTAATAAAGACGGAGGGAACATCACGGGGCAATTACACACCGGGGTTATCATTAAGCCTTACCTAATTAGCATAACTCCACCCCTCGTATGGAGACACATATACGATCTTATTTTATACAGAGTCCCTATTTAGCTACATTGAGGTGGGTTCTTCTTCGCGACTCCCGGAGCATGCTAATTTATACGATTTTATCTCGGCCAAGGTTATTATTATTTTTTTTATTTTTTTTTTTTTTTTTGTATACAAGATCGAGGCTCGTGAAAGAGCGAACATTAATCACACAGAAAGACAAACCGACACATAAAACATATAACATCGGGAGCGGTAGACAAGATGGGGAGAGAGGGGGAAGGACACAAACACAACATTTGAGAGCAGGGACCGAGAGACATGGAGACATCGAGAGATCTGAGAGAGGGCGAGGGCTTTGGGGGGAGGGCATGGGAAGGGGGTGGTGGGAGAGGTATAAAACATATGGACACTGCCAGGACTTCCACGAAAGAAGTTGGAATTTCAAACAAGGTGGATCTGGGGTGAATTAGCGGGGGTAGAAAAGATCAAGGTTTTGGATGGGGGAAGATAAGAGATGGTGGTGAACAGCTGTTTTAAAGACCTGGAGGGAGGAGTGGGATTGAAGGGAGTGAGGGAGTTTGTTCCAGAGGCGGGAGAAAAGAGGAATGAAAGAGTGAAGGTGAGCAGAGAGCCGAGATTTCGGCAGTTTAACCATCAGAGGGTTGCTGGCAGATCTTGTGCGACCTGTAGGAATATTTGGGGGACAGAGCACAGAGAGAGCTGGGGGTGCAAGGCCGGAGAGGAGTCGGTAGAAGACAGAAAGACCACCTACCTGCCTGCGGTGAGTGAGTGAAAGGCCCTCAGAGATAGCTTCATCGCGGGAGATTCCAATAATTCTGAAAGCTTTGGTTTCAACAGCGTGAAGCCGAGCTAGGTGTGAGGCAGGAGCACCGGCCCATAGGGGAGAACAGTATTCCATTGAGCTGCGGATGAAAGCCTTGTATGTGGTGAGGAGCTCAGGTGTGCCGAGGAAGGACTTCGCACGACGGAGGATGCCTAGTCGGCGACTGGCTTTGGAGGCCAGCTTGGAAATGTGGTTTTCCCAAGAAAGATCATGGCAGATAGTGAGACCCAAAAGCTTGAGCGACAGAACTTCTTGGAGAGGATTGTTGAGAAAGTAGATGGGAGGGTTGTCCAGTCGATCTTTTCGGAGAGACATAGTAAGAGTGTGAGATTTGTCAAGATTGAAAGACATGTTCCACTTGTTTTACCAGTCTGTGATTTTGTCCAAGTCTTCAGAGAGTGAGGAGGCTGCAGACTGCCGATCTGAGGGAAGAGGAATGGAGCGGCAGAGAGTGGAGTCATCAGCAAAGAGATAGAGACGATTTTCAAGAGAGTCAGAGAGATCATTGATGAAGACCAGAAAAAGCACGGGGCCCAGAACACTGCCTTGGGGAACTCCAGCCTGAACAGGAAGAGGAGATGAGAGAAACCCATTCAGGGCCACACGTTGACGACGACTAGAGAGGAAGTCCGCCAGCCATGCGTGGAGATTTCCATGGATACCAAAGGAGGAGAGTTTGGTGAGCAGAGCGGGGTGCAAGACCATGTCGAAGGCACGTGATATGTCGAGGGAGACAGCTCTAATTTCCTGTTTGGCATTGAGGACCTCCATCCATTGTTGAGACAGCAGAAGCAGCATGTCCAGAGTAGAGTGACCTGGTCTGAAACCAAATTGATGATCAGAGATCAAGCCATTGGAGAAGAGGAAAGATTTCATATCCGAAGCAATGATGGATTCCATGACTTTGCTGATAATTGGGAGAAGGCTGATTGGTCTGTAGTTGCTAGGATCTGTTTTTGCACCTTTTTTGTGCAAAGCGGTGATGTTGGCTGATTTCCAAGCAGATGGCAGTTGACCTTGAGCAAAAGAGAGGGTGAAGAGAACAGAGAGAGGGTGAGATAGAGCAGCAGAGCAGGATTTTAGGACCCGTGGGCTGATGCCGTCGGGTCCAGTTGCAGAATCAGACTCGAGGGTTGACAGAAACTTTTCCACCTTGTCAGGAGGAAAGGACACGGAGTCCAGGAGCAGCAGGGTACGACTGGGTATGGTGGGTACAGAGAGGGATGGGTTTGGGACACAAGATTTAGAGGCAAACACAGAGTTGAGGCATTCAGCTTTTTCACGTGCGGAGTCAGCTGTGTAGCCATTTGAGGTAAGGGAGGGGATGGAGGGGGAACAAACACCAGAAACGGATTTGACCAGACGCCACCAGGATTTGGAAGAGGGAGACAGATAAGAGAGTTCGGTCTTGAGAACGGAGAGATATTGTTTCCTGGCTCTCCTGAGGGTGGACACACACTTGTTTCGGGCTTTGTGAAAGGAAATGAGATTTCCTTCCGTTGGATTTGCTTTCCAGGAGACGAAGGCAAGTTGTTTCTGGGCAACAGCCTCACCACAAGATTCCATGTACCATGGACGGGAGGAAGGGTATGACAACTGAGGCGAGATGGGATAAATCTGTGCATGAGAGAGAGCAATTTACTTTGGAAGAATTCCCAGGATGAGTTGATGTCAGAGGTGGTAGAGATGGGAGACCAGTCCAGATGATTGATGGCTGCTTGAAGACCGTGCCAGTTGGCCTGAGTGAAATGCCAGACTCGTCGACGCTGAGCAGGCTCCCTGAGGATGGTCAGAGAGATGTCCACTTTAACAAGGACATGATCAGATGATCCGATTGGAGCAGAAGAAGAGCAGCAGACATTTTCAGGGAAGTTAGTCATAACCAAGTCCAGAAGAGAAGATGTTCCGTTTACTGAGATCCGGGTCGGGAAATTGACAGATTGTGTCAGTCCCAGTGAGTCGCAGAAGTCCTTTGCTGAGGAGCCATGGCTGGTGAGAGAGGTACCCACACCCAGCCAACTGGCATGATGACAGTTGAAATCACCACATATGAGGAAGAGAGAGTTGGGATGAGTAGATAGAAGTTGGTCCATATTATCAGACAGCGAGGTGTAGATGGAGTCATCACTGTTTGGTGGACAGTACAACACACATATGAACAAGAGGTGGGAGCGAAGGGGAAGCCGTAGCCAGAGGTATTCCTGGGGGTGAGGTGGAGAGAGTGCAGTGCAGGGCGAGTGAGGAAGAGAGTTTTTGATAAAGATAGCAACCCCGCCTCCAGGACGAGGCTCAGGTCTATCATACCGGAGGAAGGAGTAGCCCGGGAGAGATACTAAGGAATCAGAGACATCATAAAGGAGGAAAGTTTCTGTTAAGCAGATCACGTCTGGTTTGACAGAAGCAACCTGTATGGAGAGATCAGTTAAGTTTGAACGAAGGCCCCGGATGTTTGAGGTCCATACCGTTAATGAAGAGGAAGGGGGAGCATCAGATACAGAACAGGGGGGAGGAGGGGTAGGGTAAGATGTGGAAGAGGTGGAAGAGGTAGGGAGAGCTGTTGAAGGTGTGTCAGAGATTTCAGAATAGCTCGGAGAAAGGGAAGGATGGGGCGGACAAAAGGTTTGATGGTGATTGGGTGAGGCACAATGAGGTGTTATTTGAGGAGGGGGAAGAGCGAGGCAGAAGGTTGGGGGAGATGGAGGTGAGAGTTGGAAGGGGGAAGAAGCAGGGAGGATGCTTTGAGGAGGGGGAGTGAGAGGGGGGAAATTGAGAAGCAATGAGGGTGGGGAGATTTGAAGGGGAGGGGTGAGGGGGGAGTTTGGGAGGGAAGGGACAAGGGGAGGGATTTGAAAGGGATGGGATATGGGGGAGATTTGGAGGGGAGGGGTGAGGCAGGAGTCTAGGAGGGGAGGGGCGAGGGGGCGTCTTGGCGGGGAGGGGTGAGGGGGTAGTTTAGGAGGGAGGGGGCAAGGGGGGAGATTTGAAAGGGATGGGTGATGGGGAAGATTTGGAGGGGAGGGGTGATGGGGAAGATTTGGAGGGGAGGGGTTATGGGGAAGATTTGGAGGGGAGGGGTGAGATTGGATTTTAGAAAGTGTACGATTTATGGGAAACGAACATTTATTGCAAAATGGGTTTCTTGTGACCTTCGAGTTAAAAATACGTTTAAGGACGCTGGATGGAGGATGGAGTGCAGGAGAGTTTAGGGAATGTAGAAAAAAGGCACTATAGGAGATGGATATTTTTTTTGGGATGAATTGATTTGGTGAGCAAGTCGAAAGCAGCCTTTTAAAGAAGAAGAAGAAAAAGGTGTTATAAAATATGATGGAATACATAACTTGAGGGGAAAGTGTAAACATTGAAGGTTAATAACAGTGAAAACTATCTGGGGAAATGGGGGAGAAACACGTGGTCGAAGAACGAACGAACGAATAAGAATGAATAAACGAATGAGAACAGAGAAGGAAATGTATTATTTTTTTTATTTTTTTTGAGTTGAGATTTACACAAGGAAGTAGGCTATGGGTGAAAAGACTGGGAATACAGAGAACGAAAGTTATTGGATCACAAACGACGGACCGCTGAGAGAAAAACAAAGCCTCAAGGTTGTACAGTGTACACTGTACAAGGCCTCAAGACACGACACGAATTAACACGATTTTCAATACAGGTATGAAAGATTTGCACCGAAAAATCTTCGTCGGGACACAATATACGTACAACACCATAAATAAATACAGTTTTAACGAAAATACAAATGGGAACAATCACTTAACTTCGATTTCAAATCGTTCGCGACGCGGCAAAGGCCTTGCTCGCGACACGGCAAACAGACGATCAATTTATGAAAGATAAACACCGAGAAACGACCAAAGTTGCACACAATAACGTCACACACCGAAAGATAAATACAGTTTCGACAAAATACAATTGTGAACAGACTTAACTTCGAAAAACGTGGAGACCGTGTGGAGCTTCGAAAATCCCTCCCACCGTCTCCGAGATCTCGCGAGATCTCCTCTCATCTCCTCATCACGAAACAAAATTTCATCGTTTACCCCCCACAAACGTAATATTATAATTGTGGGAACAGTAGAAAAAGTTAAGTATAATGCTTTGACAATTTCACATTTTCTTGTGTAAATATGAAGAAGGTGAGAGCCTTGCTTAAAACTTTGTTAAAAGATATACACTTAGTTATAAAAAGGGGTAATTTCTTCAAATTTTCAGCTCTCACTCCAGATTGACATTTACCAGCTCCAATCCTCAAATCTGAAGACAGATTTCAATTATATACTTTAATTAGTCCATGAAAGGCCATCGTGGTTAATCATCAAGGCATTTTTGAATAGGCCGAAACAAAATGGCAGCTTAAGACCCTGGCGAAGTGACAGGAGGCTGAACAAAGATAAGCCTTGTTTTTTTGTTTTTCATGTGAGCAGTCCATTGATCATCTTCAAGAGGTGTTAAATTTACCCAAATACCTCGTCTTAACTATGTGCTTCCTTGGAGATTACCTAGTCTGTGCGCAAAGTTTCGGGTCACTCGGTTTCATGGTTTTGGACCAATGGAGGAGAAACAGACACACTTTCTTTTATTATTGTATATTGACTACTTGGGCTGTTCAAAAAGTTCTCGAAAATAGTCCAGCAAACGTAAACTTCCTTTTTCAATATACATGTAGATCTCATTGGTGAGGCAATTTGTTTCAGAAATAATAACATACATGACATATGATGCATATTCAAGAGTGCACACTCACCTCGAAGCTGATACCCCATGTTCAAATCCCGACGTAGCTATAAACTGCCATCCAGGTGTTTCACAGGCAGCGTGGTTCATCAATGTGTGTGTGTGCCATCCCTCGGATATCAGTTGGTGGATGTTAAAGATCCCACGGTGTCCTACGCGAAGAGTAGGCGAGCTATCGCCGGCATCCTGACAAAATTACAAATTCCTACCCTGACCTTAGTCAAACGTCAGACCTGGCCAACAGTTTCGTGAAAGACTTCGGCAAAGCTTCCCCCAGGCAACCGCACAAAAACGTGGGAATATAACAAAAAGAAGAAGTGCAAGAAGAAGAAGTGTAAGAAAAAGAGGATTAAAGAATAAATAGGTTGTTTGAAAATATAATTATTGTATCTCATTTCAAAAACATTTTGTGAACGTACCCCCCACAATGCC
>NC_136270.1:105881180-105903869 GCF_964187855.1 Myxine glutinosa
GTTCTTCAGTCATCGTGATACCGGTAATGAAAACCTATCACTGACGTATGCACGGCAGGAACTTTCTCATCAGCAGGGATTGGGGCACTCGTCGGGATAGAAGGGAAAATCGATGGAGAAAAATACAAAAATATCTGAGAGGGAAACATGCTGCCCTCTGCAATAAACTGAAATTGGGATGGAAGTTCACCTTTCAACGTGACAACGATCCGAAGCACACAGCCCAAGCTACACTGGTGTGGCTAAGGAACAAAAATATATAAATGTCCAAGCCATGACCTAAATCTAATTGAAAATCTGTGGCATGACTTGAAGTTTGCTGTCCATCAAAGCTCCCTATGCAACTTGACTGAGTTTGAACAGTTTTGTAAAGAAGAATGGGCAAATATTGCCCAATGAAGGTGTGCAAAGTTGGTAGAGACCTATCCCAACAGACTCAGCTGTTCATCATGATAGCTGTAATTGCTGTCAAAGGTGTTTCCACCAAGTACGAACTCGGGGGGGGGGGGGGGGGGGGGGAGGGGTGGACACTTTAATAGGGATAGAGGCACTGTTGTCTCGAATCAGACGGGTTAACACCTCCCAGCCCTTTTTGTTCTGTGAAGAGACAACTTTTTACATTTGTCTTGTTTCAATCCAAAGCGTCCTCTTGTTGTCCTGCTTTTGTTTTATTTGTGTAGCCCCCACCTTGAGTGGCCTTCTGGCTTTGTGGTGGGCAATATCCCATTGAAAAAAACCAAAAACAATAAATTGTCAAACCAACATAATCCAGTTTTGTATTTTTTATAAATTTTCTGATATTTGTAAAATTTGTTTTTCACTTGGAAGTTGTGGGTTACGATGTGTAAATAATGGTGGAAAAAGTCTGATTTAATGCAATTTATTTCCAGGCTCCAAGGCAACAAAAGGTGAAAAAATTTATGAAGGGGGTGTAGACTTTATATACTGTGCCGATATATATATTGTTGCGGATATGGGATTTGGCCTCCATATCCGCTTGTAAATATTCCCCTATTTCCCCAATACTCCCCAACTATCCCCAATCCCCCATTCCCTAGTCCCATTGTCTGTAAACAACACTCTGTAGAACCGACGTTCCCCTTTTTCCCCCATTAAATGTCGTGCCCAGGTCCACCGCATCTCACGTAGACAACTTTCGGACCTCTTGCTAGTTATTCTTAGTCTATGTCAGTTAAGGACTCGTTTCCATTAATTCTGACTCTTCGTTGCACCAGAATGTGATTGTATGGCACCAGTAGTGAGTTTAGGACCTCCCAATACCTCCCCCCCAACCTCATCTCCGCATCCTCCCATCATCTCATACAACAACAACAACTACAACAACAACTACAACAACAGAGGGGGGCGGCGCGGCGCGGCGCGGGGAGTGTGCGTCCTCACTCCGGCTTGGTTAGCCGCCATTGCCCATGCGCTCCACGGGGTTACCACGAAGGGGCTGGCTGTCAGCTCCTCATCAGGGGCGGAGCCCGGTAACCCCCCCGCAGCCAGTGAGAAGCGGCGGGCCGATTCCATCTGGGGCGGAGCTAACGAGCCGAGGGCGTGTCACTCCCCGCCGGATATGCGCAGCCACTTACCGGACGTGAGGGGAGATGCGCCCCCAGCTTGGAAAGACAAGTCGCGACCTCCGAGCGCTGAGCGACCTCCCCGCATCTTTGGACCGGACCGGGTCGATTTTGCCCCTGAGCCAAGGTGCACCTTGAGCCATCGAATACCTGCCCCTCCTTGCCATCAATCCCCGTGTGAGTCAGTTTTGTCCCGTTTATCTGTGGTCTGTCGGGAATAAGATAAGTGTGTCTAAGTGCCTATCTTCCTATGCTGTCTCTCTCATCCCTGTAATCTAAACGTTCCGAACTAATATAACCTCCTCCGGAGGCCTTGAGAACTGTACCCCTGGTGTCGTGTCATTTAACCTAGCCGTTGTGTCCTTTCCTTCATTGATCTAGCGTAGCGCGACTCGGCCAACGTTCGAGTATAATCGGGTAACTTGTGCGAACACGGCGGCCATTCCGCTCGGCCCATCATAACATCTAAGTCGTGTCCGTAACAATTGGTGTCAGGAGTGGGATTCGGACCTGGGACTAAATTCATTTAGCCCAAATTTTGGAACACCAATTGTACCATGAGGGTAACAATTGGTGTCGAGGAGTGAGATTCGATCCGGAGCGCGTTTTACGCGCTCGAAATTATAACGGCGAAATTTGATTGTGTTTTACAAAATATAAAAACCCGAATTTTGAAAGTCGCGCTATGGCAGACCAAGTCGGCTGGGGTCCGGTAGAGGAGAGTGAGGCAGGGTCGATCCAGGACCAAATTGAGGGACATGAGGAGAGCGAAGCAGTGAGGGTAGCAGACGCACAAAATAGCGTCGTTGCGCCCGACGTTATGGGCGCGCAAAATGGCGCCTCGCAAGAGCGCGCGGTAGCCGAGCCCGCTGTATCAACGGGCTTTAACATGCAGCCGATTGACATGCAGGCCCTCATTGCGCAGCTACAGGCAGCTGTACAGATGAGTATGGGGAGCCAAATTGAGCGATTGGGTGAGCGGTTGGGAAACCAAATTGTGGGAATGAGGGCTGATAGTGAGCGATTAGAGGGCCAAATGGGGGCAATGAGGGACGAAGCGAGGGGTACCAGTGAGGGGTTAGACAATAATTTTAAGGGATTAGACAAGAAATTTGGGAAATTAGACAATAGATTAGGGGAAATACAGGAGGGGTTAATGGGGGTAGAAAACAGAATGGCCGCTCAAGAGAATCAAATGGAAGGGATGCAAAAGGGGTTAGAGGGGTTAGAAAACAGGATGGAAGGCAAATTGAGGGACATGAGGAACCAAGCGGAAAGGGAAGTTAAACAAATGGGGCAGCAGATAGAGGGGGTCAGAATGGGGGTAGAGACCAAACTGGATGCTCACAGGGAGGAAATGGAGCAGATGAGGGTGGCATCTGGGCAGGAGATGCAAGTGATGGGAGAGGAGATCAGAAGAGGTGTGAGTGAGGAGGTCGGAGGAGTGCGCGAGGAGGTGAGGCACTGTAAGGAGCACATGGAGAAGGAGGTGAGAAAGGGGACTGTAAAGTTACAAGGGGGCATAGAGGACCTGACGCAGGAGGTGGAGCAGCTGACGGTTGGACAGACGGAGTTAGTGGAGCAGGTACAAAGGAACACTGCGGTAATAGGAGGGTTAAAAGCGACACAGAAAGAACTAAAAGATGATTTGGTAGCGACGAAGAGGGAATGTCAGATGGTACGTGAGGGACTGACAACGAGGTTGGACGAGGTGATAGAGGTAATGGAGACGAAGGACCGGCAGGTGAGGACGCACATGGAAACGGTCAAGGTAGCCTTAGAGGACGAGCTTGAGGAGACGTACCGGGGAATGAAGGAGGTGAAGCAGAAATTAGAAGAAGTGGAAGAAGGGGTGAGCGAAATTAAGAAGCGACGGAGAGAGGATAAGAAAGAGATAAAAGAGGAGATAAAAGAATTGGTCCAAAGTCTGTGTTTGGATCGTGATGATGTGCTCATTAACCGGATGAGGGATTCACAGGTGATGGAGGAGAAGCGAAGAGGAAGAGGACCCGGTGTAAGTGGTGACCAATATGGTCGTGCGTATGATGCGCCAGGGGATTTAAGAAGCTTGGGGGTCGAGATGGACCCGGGTGTTCGTGAGAGGCTGTTGGTGAAGTGTGCGACAGGTCTGGTGTGCGAAAAAGGAGGTGTGCGAGAAAGTCCGACTCTGGGGTGTGTGAGGAAAAAGTGCGTGCCAAGGAGTGAGGGTGCTGGCGAGAGTGAGTCGGTCGTAGCGCGTGTGCGAGGGAGCACATGGAAGCGCGGTGTGGTAAGTGTTACAGAGGGTGTGACGGGAGAGTGTGCGCAGGAGTGTGCGCGAGAAAGGTGTGTGACGGACAGGTGCATGGGGAAAGAGTGCGCTGTCAAAGGCAAGGAAGAATGCACACCTGTGGTGAGTGTTACAGAAAGGTGTGTAACGGGAGAGTGTGCGCGAGAAAGGTGTGTAACGGACAGGTGCGTGAGGAAAGAGTGCGCTGTCGAGAGTAAGGGTGAGTGCGCTGTCAAGAATGGAGGTGAGAGTAGTGAGAGTGAAACGGAGCGTGAGTTGGTTGTGACAGGTGAGCGAGGATGTACACCTGGAATGGAAGGATGCACACCTGGAATGGTAGAGCGTGTGTGGGAAGGCACATTTGAGTTGGTAGTGAGGCACGTGGTTGGGTGTGCGAATGAGAGCACACCTGTGATTGTCACAGAGGAGGTGACCGAGGAGGGGGCGCGAAGAGGTGTGTTGGTGAGGTGTGCGACCAACGAATGTGTGCCAAAGTGTTCGGTGGTCAGGTGTGTGACCAAGGCTGTGAGTGGAATGAGGGTACCTGGGTGTGTAAGGAAAGGTACGAGGAGCATGGAGACGGCTGGATGTGTGAGCAAGGAACGGGCTGCGGGGTGTAAGCATGCAGGTGAAGCATCGACGTTAAACGGAGCAGCGGTTAGGTCGACTTATAGCCGAATCGGGCCCTCGGTGCGTGCTGGGCCTCGCTTTGAACGGCCGCGTCCGTGCTCCACTAGGCGGAGCGGGCGGCTGGATAGGAAGGGTCGTCATGGCGACCACTTTTTGTTGAGGCATTCCGGCAGGTCGAGATCGAGCCATTGGATGGCTCCACGCCGAGATGGTGCGTGGGATCTCGGCCCGGGTAAACCTCCTTCCCTGCACCGAATGCGGGACGTATCCAGCCGCTGGCACCAAACAACCCGCATTCATGGCTTGGCTGTACGAAGCCGGGCTTTGGACAGGAATTGGCGCACCGAGAGGCATTAGTGAGTAGACTGTGTGATGAGGTTAGTGTTTTGGCCCCAAAATTAGAAAAAAAACAAAATTTGATGATTGGCAAGGGATTGGCAGTAATGATTGGCAGATGATGGGCAGTGATTGGCAAATTTTTAATTTGTTGAAATTTGATGTGCAAAATTGGTAGTGAGAGACCCCCGATGTGGTGGGATGGCAAATCCACCATCCTTCCCATGTGGGGGCAAAGGAGCAATAGTTTATGGGGTGTATGGCAGTGAAGACTAGCCCGGGTGGGTTAAGATATTGATAGGGATCTAGCGAAGATGACAGGAGGTAACGTTAAGATTAGTTAGTGACTGATACCTGTAGTGGGGACGCAGGTAGTTTAGTGTGGTTGATAATGACGTGGGAGCGCAATAGTTTAAAGGGACGACTGGGAAGCGCAAGTTTCAGAGGGGAGTAGTTAGATGAGATGATGCCGTGTGGTTGAGAATTGAACAGGTGTGATTGCACAGGTGTGCAACTGGACAGGTGTGTGGAGCAGTGTGTGAGTAATGAGTGTTGTGGATCAGCGCGAATGCGCTTGGGGAGAGAAGGGTGCAGGTGGCACCAGGTGTGAGAGCACAGGTGTGCAAGTAAAGGTGTGTGGGGAGAGTTGGAGTAAGTGGTACGGAGTGGTGTGCATGGTGCGAAGGTGTGGATGGGGGAAGAGTGGACCCCTTTCACGAGTACCCGGGGCGGGTAGTGTAAGTGTTAGGTAGAGGGTATAGGTAAATTGTGGTTGGATATTGGCATTTGTGGTGCGGTTGCAGAATGGTGTTGTGGATGGGTGCATTAGTGTTGTGGAAATGGCTGGGCGTGTAGCCTGTTAGTGTGTGTAGTTGGTTGGGCACTCCACCACTGTGAGGATGTCGGCCAGGTGAGGCCGCAGGTGGGCTCTGGGAGCCGTTAGTGTCAGTGGGGCCCGAGGATCCGGAGGACGGACCCGGGTAGCCCAGTGCCAGAGAGGGCACCGAGTGGGGAGAGCGCCAGAGGGCCTTCCCCAGGTAGTTAGGTTAGGGTGAGGAGCAGGTAAGCTCGGAGGCAACTGCAGTGGTGGAGGTGTGCAGGTGGGTAGACCCGCTGGGAGAGGTACACGCCACAGCCCAGAAATTGTGCGAGGGCACCGGGAGATGAATCGGGGGAGTGAGACCCCAAATTGAAAAGCACCACAGTTGGTCAATGGGAATTGGTTTTTAGAACCCATAGTGTAAGTTGGCCAATGGATTGGCAGGAGAAAGACCCCGGGTAATGTAAAGTTGTTAAAGTCATTTAGGAAATAGTTAGGATTGATGAACCTGTCGCACCATACGCAGCCACTTACCTGTGGTGATGATGATGACGCCACACCTGTGTTTTCTTTGTTTTGTGTTGCAGGAAGTAAGGATTGCTGTGTGGATTTGTGAGACGCATCACGACGTGGATGAGACATTGGGGTGATTCCATCTCTCCCTCCCTAGGAGGGACTGATGATGAATTGGTGATAGCAAATTATGATGTTGAGTTGGAGATGGCAAATTTTGATGAGAGTTGAAAATGGCAAATTTGATTGGTTAGGAGGGAGAGAAGACGAATTTGGTTTATGGGAGGAACGGGGAAGACAGTAGGGACGTTTGTTGATTTGTAAAGTAGATGTTTATGGGTAGTGTTGTGTTTTGTGGATACAGTAAGGGGTAAGGGAGGGGCCATGTAGGTTACCTGGTGGGGGGGGGGGGGCGTACGGTAGGAACGTACCTGTCTCACCTGGTTCCCATGTGCCCCCAGTGTGCATTACCTTGCATTGCGTGCACTTTTGCGCCCTTACCACCTTACTCACTTGTCTGCTTCTTTTGTCTCCCACCTCCGAGGATCTGGCTTTGGGGCAGAGAGAGAGGAGAGAGAGGTGCTGGCTCCGCAGTTGTGGGCCTGCACTTTCGCTGCTTGCTGCCTGGATCGATACACCATATGGACCGCAATGTTGGTGGCCACCCACAATGGACCGCAGTTCTTTTGCGGCCAAGCACCACCCATTGATGGACCTCTGGGTCAACGTGGCACCTATGCCAAACAGGTGAACCACTAATAGTTGGCCCCCTGACGGCCACAATAAAGAAATGGACGCGGTTGGCGCCTTTCTTTATTTTTGAAGGAAGCAAGAAGGCCAAGTGCACCACACGAAGAGCAAGAGACACCTGCAGGGTTAGGGGTTGTTGTTTTTATTTTAATGAACAATGGTGACTGCACCGATTGGTGCTTGGGGTGGTGCTTTTGGTGCTTGGAAGGGGTGCTCTGCACATTATTAAAGGCCGTAAGGCCACAGAGCACTCGTGGGTTGGTGTATCGATGCTGGCATGCGTGCTCTCTCTTTGCATAACATCTGCATGTGTTCCTCCAAAAACAGGTCCTGGATCGTAGTGTAAATATCAGCGTAGTCTTATGTAAATAATGCTCCCTACCGGCTGTATGTTTAGTTTGCGAATTCTTTCCGCGATTCGGTTATCCTGTGGGTGTGTTTCTGTGAGGAGAAGGGTGCAACGTCGCAGGGGGACATATTTACTCATTTGTGAATATCTGTAAAACTGTCGCACTCAGGGTAGAGTTAATAGTAGAGGGAACTACATCTGAGTGCCACACTAAAATAGGTAAAAATTTATCGGGTCGGGACGCCCCGAGGGTAGAGAAGGGTGCAATGTTGCGGATATGGGATTTGGCCTCCATATCCGCTTGTAAATATTCCCCTATTTCCCCAATACTCCCCAACTATCCCCAATCCCCCATTCCCTAGTCCCATTGTCTGTAAACAACACTCTGTAGAACCGACCTTCCCCTTCTTCCCCCATTAAATGTCGTGCCCAGGTCCACCGCATCTCACGTAGACAACTTTCGGACCTCTTGCGAGTTATTCTTAGTCTATGTCAGTTAAGGACTCGTTTCCATTAATTCTGACTCTTCGTTGCACCAGAATGTGATTGTATGGCACCAGTAGTGAGTTTAGGACCTCCCAATACCTCCCCCCCAACCTCATCTCCGCATCCTCCCATCATCTCATACAACAACAACAACTACAACAACAACTACAACAACAGAGGGGGGCGGCGCGGCGCGGCGCGGGGAGTGTGCGTCCTCACTCCGGCTTGGTTAGCCGCCATTGCCCATGCGCTCCACGGGGATACCACGAAGGGGCTGGCTGTCAGCTCCTCGTCAGGGGCGGAGCCCGGTAACCCCCCCGCAGCCAGTGAGAAGCGGCGGGCCGATTCCATCTGGGGCGGAGCTAACGAGCCGAGGGCGTGTCACTCCCCGCCGGATATGCGCAGCCACTTACCGGACGTGAGGGGAGATGCGCCCCCAGCTTGGAAAGACAAGTCGCGACCTCCGAGCGCTGAGCGACCTCCCCGCATCTTTGGACCGGACCGGGTCGATTTTGCCCCTGAGCCAAGGTGCACCTTGAGCCATCGAATACCTGCCCCTCCTTGCCATCAATCCCCGTGTGAGTCAGTTTTGTCCCGTTTATCTGTGGTCTGTCGGGAATAAGATAAGTGTGTCTAAGTGCCTATCTTCCTATGCTGTCTCTCTCATCCCTGTAATCTAAACGTTCCGAACTAATATAACCTCCTCCGGAGGCCTTGAGAACTGTACCCCTGGTGTCGTGTCATTTAACCTAGCCGTTGTGTCCTTTCCTTCATTGATCTAGCGTAGCGCGACTCGGCCAACGTTCGAGTATAATCGGGTAACTTGTGCGAACACGGCGGCCATTCCGCTCGGCCCATCATAACATCTAAGTCGTGTCCGTAACAATATGTATATGTATATGTATATATATATGTATATATATATATATATATATATATATATATATATATATATATATATATTGTTACGGAACCAGAGTACGGCACTCCCCTTAAGGGGGAGGGGGGGGGGTTAATCCCCCCTTCTATTTTCACTGGCCGTCTCCACTCCTGACGCTACACAGCTACCTCCGGAAAGGCAGGTGTGCAGCCCCGTTCGTACCGCGGACAGATGTTAATTGCCGAGCGGTTTTAGCAACCGCGGCACGAACTATTACCAATTACTAGACCCGATTCCTGGACGTTGGCCAAATCGTGCCACAGGTATTCAATTGGGAAATCACTAAAACGACACGGATGTGAAGAAGAAGCAGAACAAAAGTAGGAAATACGAATATAATTTATTACTACTATTTACAATTCAAAGAAACCAAGGGAGAAGGAAGAATAAGAAAATAATTACAGAAAGAGGGACGGACCAGAAGGACACAGTGCAACGCTAGCTTACCTATGGCAGTCTTACTTACAACCCCAGGACAGAACAAACAAAACAAACTCACGTACACCGAAGGATGGAATGGCAGGAATGGTTTGGAGGGATGAGCAGGTGGAATCACAGGGCACAGCGAGCAGGTCCACTCCGGGCGGGAAGCGAGGAGCCGGCAGCTCCAAGTATTTGGCTGTACACCGCGCACCGGCAGGTTGGTTCACAGCAGCGCGTCAGGGCTCCGTTTGGTAGGTTGAAACGGGGCCGGTTGAAGCGGCTCTCTGCAGAAAAATCGCTTGTGCAGAACTCAGCTGGGTCACGCATCTGCCGCGAAAAGGCTTCACGTGCGCTTTTATATCGCCTGGGGCGATCAAGCCGCCGGCCTCCAGGACACACCTACCGGGCTGCTCACTGCAGTGCCGGTTGGCTGGCACGGGCTCTTTTTCTCCGCCCCTGATGACGATGGGCGACCACGCCCTTCTTCTCCGAGTGTACCTCGTGGCTAATGGAGTTTGGGGTGATTCGAGCGAGCCCCAGCCAAAGGGCAGCGAACGCTGCCGGCAATTGCGTTTTGGGGGCAATTGAAAGGGGATTCTACCTTATTTGAATTCGGTGCAATGCAGCGTTACTAGTGGGAAGACAGAACCTTAACCTAATACACATAATAAGGAGATAACTACTGAACAAGGAGGAAATCTATGATTGGCTACGTGATTATATATGGAATAACTACGGGAACGACCTTTGACCTTTATACACAACAAATGGAGGAAGGAGGGTGATATTTTACAACAATAAAAAAAAACACAATTCCCATATCCACAACAATATATATATACATACATGACCAAAAGTATGTGGACACCCAAACATCAAACACCTCATTCCCAAATCATGGGCATTAATATGGAGGTGGTCCCCCCTATGCTGCGATAACATCCTCTACTCTTCTGGGAAGGCTTCCCACTAGATGTTGAAACATTGCTGCAGGGATTTGCTTCCATTCAGCCACAAGAGCATTAGTGAGGTCGGGCACTGATGTTGGGCGATTAGGCCTGGCTCGCAGTCGGCGTTCCAATACATCCCAAAGGTGTTCGATGGGGTTGAGGTCAGGGCTCTGTGCAGACCAGTCAATTTCTTCCACACCGATCTCGACAAACCATTTCTGTATGGACTTTGCTTTGTGCATGGGGGCATTGTCATGCTGAAACAGGAAAGGGCCTTCCCAAAACTGTTGCCACAAAGTTGGAAGCACACAATCGTCTATAATGTCATTGTATGCTGGAGCGTTAAGATTTCCCTTCACTGGAACTATGGGGCCTAGCCTGAACCATGAAAAACAGCCCCAGACCATTATTCTTCCCCCACCAAACTTTGCAGTTGGCGCTATGCATTCGGACAGGTAGCGTTCTCCTGGCATCTGCCAAACCCAGATTCATCCGTCGGACTGCCGGATGGTGAAGCTTGGTTCATCACTCCAGAGAACACGTTTCCACTGCTCCATAGTCCAATGGCGGCGAGCTTTACACCATTCCAGTTGACGATTGGCATTGTGCATGGTGATCTTAGGCTTGTGTGCGGCTGCTCGGCCATGGAAACCCATTTCATGAAGCTCCTAATGAACAGTTGTTGTGCTGACGTTGCTTCCAGGGGCAGTTTGGAACTCGGTAGTGAGTGTTGCAACCGAGGAACAACTGGGGCCGAGGATTTTTACATGCTACACGCTTCAGCACTTGGCGGTCCCGCTCTGTGAGCTTGTGTGGCCTACCACTTCGCGGCTTTGCTATTGTTGCTCCTAGACGTTTCCACTTCACAATAACAGCACTTACAGTTGACTGGGGCAGCTCTAGCAGGGCAGACATTTGACGAACTGACTTGTTGGAAAGGTGGCATCCTATGACGGTGCCACGTTGAAAGTCACTGAGCTCTTCAGTACGGCCCATTCTACTGCCAATGTTTGTCTATGGAGATTGCATGACTGTGTGCTTGATTATATATAACTGTCAGCAATGGGTGTGGCTGAAACAGCCGAATCCACTAATTAGAAGGGGGTGTCGACATACTTTTGGTCATTTACTATGTATATACACTACCAGTCAAAAGTTTTAGAACACCTCAATTTTTCCAGTTTTTATTGAAATTTACACAGTTTAATGTCTCAATGTATGCTGAAATTAAGCATAGAACAAATAAACAATTGGAGATCAAAAATAAATCGTAGAATCATTTTGTTTAACAAAATTTAATTTAAAATTTTGACTCAGCAAAGTAGCCACCTTTCCAGATATAACCGCTGAACACACTCGTGTCATTCTTTCTTCAATGGAAATCAAATATTGTTCGGGAAGTTCTTCCCAACACTGTTGCAGAAGTTCCCACAAATGTGTTGCACTTGCAGGTTGCTTTGCTTTCACCCTTCTGTCCAGTTCATTCCAAGCCAGCTCGATGGGGTTTAAGTCTGGAGACTGTGCTGGCCATTCCATGATTTGAAGCCTACTGTCTTGTTCTTTTCCTCGAAGGTAGTTTTGACATAGCCTGGAGGTGTGTTTAGGGTCATTATCTTGCTGTAGGAGGAAGCCCTGACCAACTAGGCATATAACAGAGGGTATTGAATGGCACTGCAAAATGCTGTGGTAGCCCTTTTGGTTCAGGGTGCCAGTCACTCTGTGCAAGTCGCCGACTCTGGATCCAGCAAAAGAGCCCCAGACCATCACGCTTCCTCCTCCATGTTTGACAGTTGGTGTCACACACTGAGGAACCATCCTTTCGCCTACGCGACGGCGTACAAAAACCCTGCGTGATGAACCAAAGATTTCCAATTTTGATTCATCGGTCCATAAGACCTTCTTCCAGTTTTCAGTAGTCCACTGGCAGTGCTTCATGGCCCAGGCAAGCCTCTTTTTCTTATGTTGCAATCTTAGCAGTGGCTTTCTTACTGCCACTCGACCTGTCAAACCTGCAGCTCAAGGTCTTCTCTTCACAGTTGAAACTGAGACTTGCTTACTTCGACCAGTGTTAAGCTGTGCTTGAAGCTGTTGTCCTGTGAGCCGCCTATCATGCAATCTCAGAAACTTGTCTTCTGATTCTGTTGTGGCTTTGGGTCTGCCAGACCTCTTCCTTTCAGAGTTTCCTCCAGTTTCCAATATACTACTTCCTGCAGTGCAATATTGTCCAAATAATGCTTCAGAGGGTGTAATAACAGTCTGTTCCAATACTGCTTTTATACAGACAGGGGGTCTGTCATCAAGTAATCAGCAGAGGTTGGAACACCTGTAGGAATTGATTGCATCAACTTTCAAGGCTTAATTTACTGACATTGCTGCAGAACAGCTGTAAGTTGTTAACCCATTACTTGTTCCCTGAAGAAGGCCTTTTTTTTTTTACAATATAACTGTGCAATTTACATTACTTGCAACGGTACCCCGCCCTATGGGTGGGGCTTCAATTGGAAGGCCCAAATAAAAAGGCAAAATATCCGAAATTGAAGGCTTTTTAAATTTTAAACGATTCATATAAACATCCGTTAAATCATATCACACGTAAATCATCAAATCACAGTGATGTGCTTTTTTTAAGTGAAATTCGAAAAATACTGTTTAGATTTTGATGATTTGCGTGTGATATTTAATGCGTGTTAAAATAAATCGCGCCTCCAAATTGAAGCCCCGCCCTTGGGGCGGGTACCGTTGCTCGTAATATATAATGGCGATACAACAATTTTTACCGCTTTGCTTTTAAGAACGGGAATTAAGGGGGAGGAGCGTGTTAATATGTCTGGTTGAAGGCTTTGGGTGGTGAGGGGCTTGAAGCCAGATTTTAATCTTACAGCCGCCATATTGGTGCTCGCCGTCACTGCGATGCCAAGCGAAAGACGCCTCAGAGCTGTCACATTCACAATCGCTATGTCGTATGTACTCCCGATACGTGTACCAAATTCCCGATACGTGTAACTGTACCAAATCAACAGTTAAAAGGATTTTGAGCCGATAGCTGTTACGGCCTTGGGAAGATCGATCGAAACAGCGATCTGTTGGCGTATTCACCGCCCAAATAGCGATGTGGAATTCTCTCACGTAGAGATTAAATGTCGTTTGAACTTTGGCCGGGGTCATTATTTACTTCTAATGATGTTTATATACGAATGATGTTTAATGATGTTTATATTGGTTTTGGGTTGACCTTTCCGCATATCTTGTGGGATTGTAAGTTGGAGAGACGGCCGTAATGGCGGCGAGCGAGGGGGTTGGAATTCTCTCAAGCAGGGATTCAACCCGTGTCCTTATAAAAGGTCTTTGTCCGAGGTCACTGAGTTCGATCGGTGCAGCCGTTTGTGCGGCACCCGGGAAAACAACATCGTCACAATGAAAACATCGTCACAATGAACGTTATGCGAACGCGAATGTTATGCAGGAGTCCAAACCTGAGAATGCTGGAGACTAAAGCTGAAATTGGGAAAACGAAATAGCCTATTTTACTCCTGGAGGTCCCAGGATTATCCACCCAAAATATCGTTACGATCGGTTCAGCAGTTTTTATGGTACCTTCGAATGGACAGACAGACAGACAGACGGACGGACATTTGGTGAATTATAGTAAGATTTTCCCGTTTTTGCTAACTAAACTTTTTTTTAAAACCTTGAGCAGTTTACTGCTTACCTTTGTACCATTTCAGGTTATTCACTGGACATTAAACTGCGTAAATGTCAATAAAAACTGTAAAAATTGAGGTGTTCTAAAACTTTTGACCGGTAGTGTATATATATAGTTACGTTTATAGGGGTAGGAGAGGATATCATAGGGAAGGTAGGACTGTATCATTGTAGCATGGACCATGGATGCGGACGAGTAATCTCGATGTACTTAAGTTGGGAAACTGTAGCTTAAGATTGTGTGTCTTCACACGAGGTGCTAATTAGTGTAGGGATAAAGGCTGATTTTCCCCAGTACGTGATTTCCCCTCTGTAATTTCCCTTTTACGTTTTGCTGACAAGGCGGCCATGAAAACCTCCATGAAACAACAACAACCGCCGACAGAATCCAAGCAGAGCCACTCAGACTAAGGACCTAATAAGCCCAAAGGACCTAATAAGGAAAAAGGCCACATCGCTGGAGTGGTGTGATGAGGAGGTGGAGAAAGTGCTGGTAGGCCACGCCCCTGAGGGTGGTGATTGGCCGAGAGGAGCATGGGGTGAGTTGGAAAGAGCTTCACCATTGGTTGGTGGGAGGTTATCTAGAAGCTTCTAAAGAAGAAGAAGAGCATGTCTCTCTTGGTCCTGGTGAAGAAGCTTGGCAATTTTGTCGTGCTTTTGAGGAGAGCATTTTTCTGCGACGACCATTAAGGAGCTTTGATTATTGTTGGCACAAGGGAGCTGGAGGCCATGTTGTCCCTCCAGAACAGTGGTGGAGAACACTGAGAGGGCGGTCTTGGCTGCTCGCTTCATGGCTCGGTGCGCTCGCGTTGTCGGCCAGCGCCATAATGGGCGCTCAGGTGTGGGAAGCGTTGGATGCTGGCCACCACTTCCGACCTCACCAAACGATCTTGTTGGACGAGCTAAATGCACTATAACAAGCGTTACGCCTAGGTCCCCCGTCGGTGAAGTGATGTGAGTTGACAAAGTGGAAGACGCAGAAAACATGGAAGAGTCGATAATATTTGCGAGTGGGTTGGAGACACACCCACACACGAGATTAGAAGTTAGTAGTTCGTTTATTTTTCAAGATAATCCGCTCACAAGGTTCAGACATATATGGTGGTGGCCATCTTGGATTTTGACGTGGCGACCCAATTTTCAATAGCGTTCTTCCTTATGCCTAGATACAGTCGCGCACCAGATTAGAAGTGAGTCGTTGGTTTATTTTTCAAGATATTCCGCTCACAAGGTTCAGACATATATGGTGGCGGCCATCTTGGATTTTGACGTGGCGACCCAATTTTCAATAGCGTTCTTCCTTATGCCTTGATACACCCACACACCAGATTAGAAGTTGGTACTTCGCTTATTTTTCAAGATATTCCACTCACAAGGTTCAGACATATATATGGTGGCGGCCATCTTGGATTTTGACGTGGCGACCCAATTTGCAATGGCCTTCTTCCTTATGCCTCGATACACCCACACACCGGATTAGAAGTTAGTAGTTCATTTATTTTTCAAGATATTCCGCTCACAAGTTTCAGACATTTACTTTTCAAGATATCGCGCTCACAAGGTTTAGATATGGTGACAGCCATCTTGGATTTTGACGTGGCGACCTAATTTTCAATAGGGTTCTTCCATATGCCTAGTTGCACCCACACACCAAATTAGAATTCGGTCCTTCGCTCACGCACACACGCACGTCTGCACACACGGACGGACGGACGCACACACGGACGGAGGGGAAAACCATAGTCCCCCTTTCGCTCCGAGGTGCGACGGGGGACAAAAAGGGATTTTCTTTTATTTTGTTATCCTTCCCATGTGTCGTATTCATAACTGTGTGTAGGTACCTCAGAATATAATTTTAGTTTCACCGAAGTACTCATTTTCATTCTTTGGTTTATTTTCATGAAATTAATATTTGTTGAATTTATTTTCATGTTTCTTTTTTATTTTTATTTTTATTTTTATTTTTGTATACAAGATCGAGGCTCGTGAAAGAGCGAACATAAATCACACAGAAAGACAAACAGACACATAAAACAAATAACATCGGGAGCGGTAGACAAGATGGGGAGAGAGGGGGAAGGACACAAACAACATTTGAGAGCAGGGACCGAGAGACATGGAGACATCGAGAGATCTGTGGGAGGGAGAGGGCTTTGGGGGGGAGGCATGTGAAGGGGGGGGGGGGGGGTGGTGTGGGAGAGGTATGAACATATGGACACTGCCAGGATTTCCAGGAAAGAAGTTGGAATTTCAAACAAGGTGGATCTGGGGTGAATTAGTGGGGGTAGAAAAGATCAAGGTTTTGGATGGGGGAAGATAAGAGATGGTGGTGAACAGCTGTTTTAAAGACCTGGAGGGAGGAGAGGGATTGAAGGGAGTGTGGGAGTTTGTTCCAGAGGCGGGAGAAAAGAGGAATGAAAGAGTGAAGGTGAGCAGAGAGCCGAGATTTCGGCAGTTTAACCATCAGAGGGTTGCTGGCAGATCTGGTGCGACCTGTAGGAATATTTGGGGGACAGAGCACAGAGAGAGCTGGGGGAGCAAGGCCGGAGAGGAGTCGGTAGAAGACAGAAAGACCACCTACCTGCCTGCGGTGAGTGAGTGAAAGGCCCTCAGAGATAGCTTCATCGCGGGAGATTCCAATGATTTTGAAAGCTTTGGATTCAACAGCGTGAAGCCGAGCCAGGTGTGAGGCAGGAGCACCAGCCCATAGGGGAGAACAGTATTCCATTGAGCTGCGGATGAAAGCCTTGTATGTGGTGAGGAGCTCAGGTGTGCCGAGGAAGGACTTCGCACGACGGAGGATGCCCAGTCGGCGACTGGCTTTGGAGGCCAGCTTGGAAATGTGGTTTTCCCAAGAAAGATCATGGCAGATAGTGAGACCCAAAAGCTTGAGCGACAGAACTTCTTGGAGTTGATAAGTAGATGGGAGGGTTGTCCAGTCGATCTTTTCGGAGAGACATAGTAAGAGAGTGAGATTTGTCAGGATTGAAAGACATGTTCCACTTGTTTGACCAGTCTGTGATTTTGTCCAGGTCTTCAGAGAGTGAGGAGGCTGCAGGCTGCCGATCTGAGGGAAGAGGAATGGAGCGGCAGAGAGTGGAGTCATCAGCAAAGAGATAGAGAGGATTTTCCAGGGAGTCGGAGAGATCATTGATAAAGACCAGAAAAAGCACAGGGCCCAGCACACTTCCTTGGGGAACTCCAGCCTCAACAGGAAGGGGAGATGAGAGAAATCCATTCAGGGCCACACATTGACTACGACCAGAGAGGAAGTCCGCAAGCCATGCATGGAGATTTCCATGGATACCATAGGAGGAGAGTTTGGTGAGCAGAGCTGGGTGCCAGACCGTATCAAAGGCCCGTGATATGTCAAGGGAGACAGCTCTGATCGTGGGATCTTTGTCGTGGGTTCGGGAATAAACCCGTGTGGCTTTTGTTCCGTTCAGGTAAACGTTTCGTAGCCTCCATCTCATGCGCGTTATACCGCCAAAAATCCGGGAGTTCGCCTCGGGAGTAAAAACGTTCGGCCATTCATCATCCAGCGGTCTTAATCGCTGGTGACATGACAAATTGTGTCAGGAGTGGGATTCAAACCTTCTGATACCAAATTGTGTCAGGAGTGGGATTCGAAACTTCTGATACCAAATGGTGTGCAGGAGTTGGGATTTTTGAATCCAACAGGACAACCACGATCCAATCATGCTGAGGTTGAAAAATAAAATTTTAAATCGAAATTATAACGATCACCTCTATACCATCAACGGAGAGGTGGTTGTAGTGGCCGAGTTTTCCAAATTCATAATGAATTGGTGTCAGGAAGATGCACGGCATCAGAAGAGTTAAAGAAAAAAAATAAATTCTGAGGTAAATAAAAACGCGCACGGGGAAACGCGGCTGAACGAAAAAAGAAATGGTGGAACGGCTGGAGGGGACCGAGATGCTAGGAAGCGAGCCGCGGGTAGATTCAGATAATGAGGATAGGGTATAAACCTCCCCCGTCCCGAGCCTCCATACCCCACAATGGTGGAACCGAAGATGCAGGGAACAGGCCATGTTGGAAATGCCTCCAGGCCATGTTGGAAATGCCTCCAGGCCATGTTGGAAAAATATATGGGATGAATGGACACTAATATTAATGGCATGAAGGAACAAATGAATGCCCAAACTAATAAAATTGAGGGAATGGAAGAAAAAATGAATGTTCATAATGAGCGTGGAGAACGTAGTCTTAGCCTCCGTTCCCTCGGACAAAACTTACCAGACCTGAGGCTGCCGCGCACGAATACATTCGTACCACGGCAGGTTGCTAAGCAACTACGAACGCCAATTGGTCCGTCGCACGATATCAGGGTCCTACCGTTTACCTGACACCATTTACCTGCATCACGTGACTTCTCCAATCGGGGAACGTACCCTCCGGCGGTGTACCAATATTATCCTTAGATGGTAATTTGGATGGCCGAGCTACTGCTTGATACCCACCGAGCTAATTAATGAGCCTATTACGCGATGGGCCCAGATGGGGTAGTAATACTCCATCAAGCTTTGAATGAAGGCCTTGTAAGTGGATGGGATTTATTTGATGCCGAAACGAATGGTGCACCTCTTCACAAAGGAATGTGAAGTGAAAAATCTAAGAATCAACACATATTTTGTGTTTTTTTTCCTTGTTCTTTGATTTTTAAATAGATATTTATTTCACTTTCGTTTCCCTTTTGTAAAAAAAAAACAATTCTCCCATGACAACTCCTCTCCATACACATCACAAGTTTGCCGAGAACCAGAGGAAATATCACGCATTTTGTTGTCCCAACATTCCCATTTATTGTTACTAATATAATTTATTACCCTGCACTATCAAAGCGAAAATCGGGGTTAAGCAATCGGGTGCGTACGTGTGCCATGTGCCGTACCATGTGCCGTACATGTGCCGTGTGCCATACGTGTGCCTGTCTGCATTTTAAAAATTCATTTCTCGGCAACCGTTGTTCCGATTGACACGAAATTTTACCATGGGAGCGCCTCCGCCTGTAGAAATTTTTTATTCATAATTATGACGTCATAGGTCACGTGGTTCGGACGCCATCTTGGAAAAAAGTTACATCTCTATCTCCCAAACCGCTCAATGGAAAAGAGGGAAACATTGCTCATTGCCAAGTACTGCCCATGGGGAATAAGATATGTTGATGATGATGTCATCGGTGCCTTAATTATGACGTAATAATTCGACAAGTACAACGCTCGATTCGAACAGTATGATTTTTTTTTTCTCTGCAATTCTGGGTCCGATTGACTCGAACTTTTCACCATAGGAGCGCCTCCTCCTTTGGAATATTTTAATGATAATCATGACGTCATTGGTCATATGTTACAGGCGCCATCTTGGAAAAAACCCAAAAACGTTGCACCTCTATATCTCCAAAACCGCTCTATGGAATAAATAGAAACGTGGCTCATTGTAAATAACTCCGCATGCGTAATAGGTGTTGTTAACGATGACGTCATTGGTGCCATAATTATGACGGCACCAATGACGTCATAATTCGACAGGGCCAACGCTTCGTCTGATCGGTTTGAAATTTATTGAGCGCGATCTATGCAACAATTATATTAGAGAGTATAAATTTATGATGTCATCACACACATGGTCTGGCAGCCATATTGGATCAAAAAAAAAAGAAATGTTCAAAAACAGAAGAGTTGGCTCACACCAAGTTGACTGCGCAGGGTAAGTATTCTATGAATACCATCTAGTTTTACTTTAAAATCAAACGCATATACTTGAAGTCTGACAGACATGCATCTTGCATCTGACAAAGAGCTTAGCAACACCTTTCAGATTGCATTGGAGTTACCCTTTTTACAACCCTTTGGAATTACCTTTAGAACCTATTAGAATTACACTTTAGAACTCTTTAGAATCAAACACGGTGGGTTAGAAAGGTTCTTCTTCGTTATTTTAATTGATGGACGGAAGGAAGAAGGACATAGCCAAATATTGAAGCAGCTTCACCACTTAAAAATTGAATATTGATGTAAGCACTGTATGATATAAAATATGCAATACCAGCCCACAACCACTTGACCGTCACAAGTTCACAAGCGGCTAATGAAAGAATGAGCTGCCAAATGAGGGAAGTTTACCACAGTGAGATACATTTGGAATTGTAGAATAATTCGTGAAGAGATACAAATGCAGAATGAAGAAAATCAAAAAATGTCATCTCAGTGAAACAGCAGGTAAGAAACTTAATGCTGGGAAACAATAGGGATTATTACCTGATACTTTTGGAGGAGATCCTTTCCTGAACCCTCCCCTGCACCCAAATCTGTAACCTCTGGCCAGTCCGCATCCTCGGGGAGCACATCTAGATCCTGTGAAACCATATGTACGAGGGTAAATCACTGAGAAGCTCAAATTCCCGATCGGCATACTTTGAGAATTGAACACAAATAGCATAAAATCGTCATCAAATTACCTGAAATGTTTCATAGAAATAAAAAGCTTCATCTTTGCTCCCAATCATGAGTGCCTCACCAAATACCATAGGCTACAACATCATTACCAGAGTCATAATTTTTGACCAGTATTTTTACTTTTGTTGATAACTTTTCTTTTCTATTGTCAATACACTTATCAAAGCAACAACTCCTTGCAAATTGACTGACGTCTATCTGGAATAAACACTTAGGATGGACCACATGCTCAAATACATCTGCATCCACAAAACAAAAGTTTCATCTCATTGTACCTGTCCCTCGTCGCCATCACTATCGCTCCCGTCATCTGAATCACATTTATCATCCGCTTCATTTTCTGCTGCAAAAGAACAAGTTTCATAAAAACATTTTGAATATTAAAAAAATTTGTTTTTAAAGAGGAAGAGGACTGATTTAAAAAATAACATTTCAGTGTGAATGTAAATAATAGAGCAAATGCAAAAAAAAGTATGACATTAATCTTGACATACAGTACATTTGGTAGTACATGTAGTACATTTTTAAAAGATTAATATGTGCCTCTATCACTGCCTTCTGAGATACAGTACTATTTTTTTTAAAAATAATGCATTCTGGTTGTATAAAGCCAAAATAAACTAGAAATAATCTGAAAATGCAAAGCCCGTCCGCATCCATTTGTATTCATATGTCTTCTTCTTCTTCTGCTCAAAATAATAAAGACAGTTAAAAAAAAATACAGAATTTAAATTGATGATTTCATGCAACCTTGACCATTGAGCTTTAAATGTAGAAAAAAAAGAAAAAAAAATCAATTTCTTGCTTTTGATTGGTGAACCAATTATGTGACCAATATGCAAATCTTTCAAATTTGGATGAAAATTGACGATTTTATGCAACCTCGACCTTTGACCTTTTCATCTAAAAAGAACAATTGAATCCTACCTTTTCATTAGTGAACCAATTCATTGGCCCGATATGCAAATTCTTTAAATTTCAGGTCAATCGGGTGAAAATGGGTAATTTTACCAATCTTGACCTTTGACCTTCTGATAAAATTATTAATTTGCTTTCTCCGCACTATCATAATAAAGATTTGGTGAAAATGGGTAATTTTACCAACCTTGACCTTTGACCTTCTGATAAAATTATTAATTTGCTTTCTCCGTATTATCGTAATAAAGCTTTGGTGAAAATTTGATAACAGCTCAAATGATAAATAAGTTACGGCCCGGACAGACACACACAAACACACCACTCACACACCACTCACACACACACAAACAGACATACACAAAGACATACACATCGACAGACACACACAGAAGTGATTACAAAACCCGTCTCCTGCTATGCAGTGGACGGACTAAAGATAACCATAAGCCATTGGAAATTAGGTTATACAACTAACATAACAAAGATACAAACTATTTTTGACCATATCAAGAAATTGAAAACTTTTTAGAAAGCAATATAATATTTCAATAAAATGTCTGACAAGTATCCCCGTTTGCATCATATCAATAAGCAATGCGATTCTTGAGGGTGTTGTGGATAAATAGTAATTAAAATGTGTAAGCAAATTGAAAAACAACTCACAAATACAAAAAGTAGAATGAAGAAGACACGGAGGGTCAATGAAGAACATAAATTCTGAGTCGATGTGAAAAAGAAGGTTGAAAGGTATTTCTTAAAACTTGACACCATGAAGATGTCATCTCGTTTATTATTTTGGTATGATTTACCACTTTAGTATAGGATAGTTTGGTGATAAAGTACTCTCCTCTGAGAAGTATTGTTCAATTTTATTCCTGAGATATCGACATGGTATTCAAAGAATACTAACCCTGCAGTCAACTTGGTGTGAGCTAACTCTTCTGTTTTTGAAGGTTTTTTTTTCTTTGATCCAATATATAGCAGGATACCTCAAAAAGTTATGGATGGATTTGGACGAAACTTGTTGGACAGGTTGTGTGTGTGACAAGGAAGAATGGATTCAATTTTGGTGAAGATCCGGATCCGGCTAGTAGAATCTTTTAAGTGATTCGTCACCATTGAGTGATATGGCCAACCAGGTGGAGGTATGCTCTCTACTGAGTGCCGTTCTAGTTCTCTAATGTAATTGTTGTGTAGATCACGTTCAAGAAATTTCAAACTGATCAGAATAAGCATTGCCACTGTCGACGTATGATGTCATAATGAAGGTACCGATGACATCATCATTAACATATCTTATTCCCCATGGGGAGTACTTGACAATGAGCCATGTTTAATTTTTTTCCATGAAGCGGTTTCAGAGATATATAGGTGCGAAGTTTTTCCAAGATGGCGCCCATACCAAGTGACCTATGACATCATAATTATCACTAAAATTCTACAGGCAAAGGCGCTCCTGTGGTCAAAATTTCATGTCCATCGGACTAACAGTTGCAGAGAATTTTTTTTTTCATACTGATCAGATCAAGTGTTGTACTTGTTG
>NC_136270.1:105904069-106146569 GCF_964187855.1 Myxine glutinosa
GAGGGGTGGGGGAATCCCACGGGCAATGGATGTGTGTGACGAATTTTAAATATATGTCGACTGTTATTTTAGGCGGTGTATTTTCGTTTATCATCATGGCGCGATTTTAAAATACTAGGGCATGCCCGTACTATATCTATATCTAAAATTATATCCCCCCCTCTATTTACATGAAATGGTTTGGTCCATGAAATGTTTTGGTCCATTCGCAACGCCAAAGCGAACGGCGAACGCTTTACATGAAATGGTTTGGTGCATGAAATGTTTTGGTCCATTCGCAACGCCAAAGCGAACGGCGAACGGCTTGCGAGTACAGTGACAATCCCCCCGGGGTTTTAATTAGTTTTAAAACATCGTTTAACGCCAACATAGCGCCAACATAGTTTGCCGACGGGAAATAAATGAATACGCTCTCAAATGTGCCATCCGAGGCAGAGTGTGTCCGCCACGTTCGGCACACGCGATAGCTCGCTGCTCTCTGATTGGTTGAATCGTTTTTTGGACATAGCTCGGTAAGTAATTGTCCGATTAATATGAAACCTTGAAAAGGCACATCCTCGGGTCCCCAGCAATATACCTGGCAAGTTTAAAGTATATCGGACCCGTGGTTGTCGAGAAACAGCGGTCACAGACAAACGTACAAACGTACAAACAAACAAACACACAGAGATTACTGGAATTATAGATAGATATATCTCTGCATTTTCCTCTCCAATACCTCCTCACACTTTACACACACACCGGCCCATGTTTACATATATACACACACACACACACACACACATATACACCCACACACATATACACATACACACACACACACACACACACACACACACACACACACACACACACACACACACACACACACACACACACACATACATCGACACACATGCACACACACACATATATGCACGTGCGCACACACACACACACACACACACACACACACACACACACACACACACACACACACACACACACTTTACACATGTCCCACATGTATATATCCCACATCCCACATGTATATACATGTTTAAAGTGTACGTGCCCTTCGCCCCTCCCCCGCCCGGCAACGCTGGGTACTTCTGCTGGTAACTAATAAAATAAAAACGAAGAAATATCTCTCGGTAATTTCATGAAACTCGGTGGAATTGGATGAAATTCGCTCGGTGAATTCACTCGGTTTATTCGGTTCGGCTCGGTTCACTCGGTTTAAAGAAAAAGCGATAATGTCGACATGTTACCGTCTGTGTCATGTTGGGCGGTGTATGATACTTGTTGGCGGTGTTGGGCGGTGATATGGTGTATTTTAAAAAACATATCTCTGCGTTTTCCCGCGTTGCTGACACCGAGTCTAAAACCATCAATAAAAATGAAATCAGATGGTGAGTTAGATTGGAGATAAAGGCGTGAGAGAGACTCAAGATCCGAAGGATCGGATCGGATTTTCTTCCCGTTTTTTTTCAACCGAGTCTAAAACTATGTTAGCGACTGCGAAAAATGAAATGATATATCGAATTAGAATTGAAATAAACCTGTGTGAGAGAGAAAGACAGCACGGGCCTAACTAAACAGGCCTCAAAGCTATTCGAGGAGGAGTGGGTGGAGATACTCTGCAAACCGAGTAAGCCACACCCCCGGACAGACGTCCAACAGACAGACAGAATCACCGTAGCCTATTATAATATCGATTACAAGCCCGGCTACGCCGCTGTTCAACTTTCGGTCTTGTTTGTCACCGATCTACACATTCAGCTTTCATATCTGCTAGAAATCATTGCAAACGTGATTTGTGAGGTGAAGCATTCCTTTATCCAAAATAAATGTGACAACCTCTCATCTTCTTCCACTAATAGATCTTTCTGATTATTAGCTAAAAGTATCTCCAACAACTTATGTCGCTCTTCCTTACCTTCACTTTTCCATTCCGATGATACTATAGCTGTCTCTCCGACTGATAAAGCAACTCTTTTTGGTTTTCTTTTTTCCTCTAATTCCACACCAGATGACTCGAACATTCCATCTCCCTCTGATGCACCCCTTACCAATCATACGCCCCTCCCTATAATCTCTTTCCATGCTTTTTCAATCTTTTTCAACAAGCCTCTCCTTCAAATCTCCCCACCCTCCTCGCTTTGAGGAGGAGGGGTGAGAGGGGAGAATTGGAGAAAAAAGGAGGGTGGGGAGATTTGAAGGAGAGGGGTAGGGGGGAGTTTTGAAGGGGAGGGGTGAGATTTGAAGTGGAACGGTTAGGGGGGAGTTCAGGAGGGGAGGGGTGAGGGGGGAATTTAGGAGGGGAGGGATGAGGGGGTTGATTTGAAGGGGGAGGGGTGAGGGGAGAGTTTAGGAGGGGAGGGGTGATGGGGAGATTTAAAAGGGAGGGGTGATGGCATGGCATGAGGGAGTTTAGGAGGGGAGGAGTGAGTTTGGATTTTAGAAAGTGTTGAACGTTAATGGGAAACGAACATTTATTGCAAAATGAGTTTCTTGTGATTCTCAAGTCGGAGATCCGTTTGAAAACGTTGCAGGAGGGGTGGAATGCAGGTGAGTTTAGGGAATGTAGAAAGGAAGAACTGTAAGAGATTGAATTTTCATTTGAAATGAAGAGCTTTGATGAGCAAATCGAAGACAACCTTTCAAAGAAGAAGAAAAATGTGTTATAATATACAACAGAATACAACACTTCAGGTGAGAGTTTAAATATTTTAAAACAAAATCCAGGAAACTATCTGGGGAAATTCCCTAAATGAGGGCATGAAAGGTTCCTAAGGGGGGTTAAGGAATCTAGAACAGGTTCAGAAGCAGTAACAGAAGAATATGAGATTGACAGCCTTGAGAGCAGAGAACGAAGGAACAGGGAGGTGTATAAGCAAAATGTGTTAGTATGGGAGGAGAGGCCTACTTTTAAAATTCTTTGTTAATATATTTTTTTGAAGGTTTGGTGAAAGTGGATCAGAGGAAGAAGGAGAAAGTTGGAGTATGGTGAAAACCAGAATTGGAAAGGTGTCGGCTGGAGAGGACCCTTCCCACTACCGTCCTAATGCTCTGACTTCTACCATTTACAAAGTTTCTTCTTCTCATGAAGTCTTCTCAATTTGAATGTCTTCTCAATTCCCATTTCCTCAACAATCTTGATTATCACAGTCTTCTATCTGACCATAAATATGACTTTCGCAAGGCAAGATCTACCAGTGATATCCTTTCTTACATTAAGAATGTCTGGGCCTCTTCTATGAGAGACTTTGGGGAATCCTTTGTTGTAGGCCTTGACATCTCAAAAGCCTTTCACAGAGATTGGCATCAGGGTCTGATATCCAAGCTTCCCTCTTTCGGCTTTCCTCTTTCACTCTGCTCTCTCATATCGAGCTTTCTCTCCGACTGCTCTATCTCCGTAATTGTTGATGGTTCAACATCTCCCTCCTTCCTTATCAACAGCGGTGTCCCTCAGGGTTCCATCCTGTTTCCAACACTTTTCCTTCTTTTTATCAATGACCTTCTTTCTCCTACAATTAACCAAATGTATTCATATGCTGAGGACTCGACATTGCATTCCTCCATGTTTTTCCCATCTGCCCCATTTTCCCTCACTCGATCTATATCTCATTTCATCACAACCACCTCTTTTAATTTGGATTTGGATAAGATATACCAGTGGGGCAAATGTAATAAAGTTAAGTTTAATGCTTCTATAACTGAATTTCTTCCCATCTCTCTCCCTCTCTAAAACTCCTCTCAACCCTCCAATCTCCTTTGAAAGCTCCACGATTACACCATGTGATTCAATAAACCTACTAGGTATTACCCCAACATCAAATTTTAAAATACACGAAATGAAGCATGACATGATAAGATTAACCGAAGCTTTTCGTAATGTATGCCATGACTGATGAACCAATCAGTGTCGACCTTACCTAGACATGCTTATATATGCACGCTCTTTCACTTCCTTCTTTCACTTGCTGTGATTTACTGAGAGAAGTACTGTATACAAGTAAAAATTTGAGAATTTGTGCTTATATAAAATGTTGGAAGCATTTCGTGTTAAAAGTGGTTAAACAAGTTTTTTAGGATAATTCGAGGGTGCTGAATTCAAAAATGCTGTTTAACCGGTTCAATTTTGGAGTCTTAACCTTCAAATTGTAAAAAAAACAAAATGCCCGCCATTTTAAGCATATTTTTTGCCATAACTTGAATTTTAAGCAACATAGAAGGCTCAAAATAGTGGCAATACCCATGTTTGTGATACTGAGGATTCCAAATTTACTGTTACCTAAGTTGTAACGAGTTTGGTTTCGCCGCCATGTTGAATTCCATAGCATTAGGCAGATGGGCACTATCATATAACTTGAGAACTTGCATATCGAGTAAAACTAGACAAATGCTGATGATCGAAGGGGAGGAAAGTGAGTATGTGTACAACGAGCTTACACCTTCCAGGAAAGGGCGTGACAACCTTGATGAGGAGAAAGTCGTCTCAGCTTTCCGACGATTCGATGTATTCAGCGAGGGAATGTCATCTTCTGTACTGCAGAATATTGCTACCAAGGATTTGGCATCGGAGAGCATTCAACATTCTTTGCTTAATGCAGAAAAACTTGGACAGGTGCAGCTGGATGAGTTTGTTGATCAGCGCCTTCTTCAGCCTCCTGATGGCACATGTCATATCAATTTCAATGCCGCTTTACATAGGAACAAAGCACAGACTTTCTCGTCTCTGTATGCTGTAGACTGCAAAGAAACGACCATCAAGGCAGATAGAAACATTCTACAGCGACTTGTGACAGCTTCCAAAGCAGGGCGTGTGATAAACCTGGACCTGATTCTGCAGCATGAGCTTATGCCTGTGCCAATTTCACTTGCTGCCATGAATGGGAGTCTACATACAGGCAGTAGCAGTAAATCTCGACTGGTAAATGAGTTGATTCAAGATGTCTCAACCCCAGAACAAGTGACATTAACTGGAAGTACTTGTTTAGTAATTGATGGTCAAGCACTGGTGATGGCTCTTGGAAAGCCCAGCGGAATAACCACATTTGGTGAATATGCAGATGCGTTTGTGAATTCAGTGTTTGCCATGGGGAAAAAATTTGAGAGAGTTGACGTAACTTTCGACCGATACCAGCAGGATTCCATCAAGACTGGAACCAGAATGAAACGTACCCGGGCCTCTCGACCAATACGTCGGGTAATAGAAAACCAAAACGTTCCTCTACCAGACAAATGGACCAACTTTCTCTCACTTGGAGAGAATAAGGCAAATCTAGCAGAGTTTCTTTCTCAGCAGCTCATGACAAATGCGGTGTCTATTGCACCCACAACACTTGTAGTGGCTGAAGGATTTGCACAGATCACAGACGTGAAATCTTCAGATCCAGAGATGGACACATCATCCCTACAGGCCAACCATGAGGAGGCGGACACACGACTTGTTCTTCATTGCGTCGACACAAATGCTGAAAGTGGTGGTTTTAGTGCGTGACACTGACGTGCTGGTCTTGTTAGCTGCTCATTTTGATAAGATGCCATGCACTCAGCTGTGGATGAAGGCAGGAACTCTTAAGAAGCCAAAATACATTCCCATCCACAAACTCCACCAGAAAAAGCCACCTTGCCAAGTGGAAGCATTGCTGCCATTCCATGCAATTACTGGTTGTGACAGTGTGTCACAGCTTGCTGGCCACGGCAAAAAGACAGCCTGGAAGGTGTTTCAAACACACAGCCAATTGTTGACAGATCTAGGCACAGAAGATATCACTGAAGAAGTAATCAACGATGCAGAAAAGTTCATATGCCGTCTTTACAAGGTACCCGATGATGTGGACAGATGCGACAAGGCACGGGTAATACTCTTCTCTAAGGGTTGTCCACAGGAGACTCTGCCACCAACATCAGATGCAGTGAGACTACACATAAGGCACGCACATTACCAGGCTTTTATTTGGAAACGCGCAACCATCGCTACTCCAGTACTCCCCCAAGTAACAGACATGGGATGGACATACATCGATGGGAACTTGGTGCCGAAGTTGATGACGCTATCTCCAATTCCTAAGGCGTGTCGCGAGATAGTAACATGCGGATGTACCAAAGGATGTATAAATGGCCGTTGCAGCTGCAGAAAAGCTGGGCTAACATGCACAGGAGGATGTGCATGTGCATACAACAGACAACTAGAATGCAGAAACAGAACAGACTAAGATAGACAGGTAAACATTTGAGAATGCCAATATTGAGCTATATGGTATTTATAAAGTATAATTACTAAAAGGCAGCCATTTTGGAACTTTACCCCTTTTTTACATGCACTTTAGAAATGATTTAATATCATTTTTTTTGTTCTAAAGAAATTAAAAGCGCATTTGACCAGTGAAAGTGATGTACATAAAAAAATACACCCCAGAAATTACCAAAAATATGGCGGCCATCTTGTAATTCAACATGGCGGCGAAACCAAACTAGTTACAACTTAGGTAACAGTAAATTTGGAATCCTCAGTATCACAAACATGGGTATTGCCACTATTTTGAGCCTTCTATAAAAACCACCTTTAGAGGCCATTTTTCCCCGCAAAGCAGGGGTTGGCCTTTTTCGGGGACCGTGGTTGTTGTTGTTTTTCGGTCCCCTTTTTGAAGCAATGTTTTACGGCCGGATGCCCTTCCTGACGCCAACCCTTTTTGCCGCCTTTAACGACAAGCAGGGAACTTTTGAGCCTTCTATGTTGCTTAAAATTCAAGTTATGGCAAAAAATATGCTGAAAATGGCGGGCATTTTGTTTTTTTACAATTTGAAGGTTAAGACTCCAAAATTGAACCGGTTAAACAGCATTTTTGAATTCAGCACCCTCGAATTATCCTAAAAAACTTGTTTAATCACTTTTAACACAAAATGCCTACACTATTCGAAAATTCTCAAATTTTTACTTGTCTACTGCATGAAAAGCTTCAGTTAATCTTATTATGTCGTGTTTGTTTTTGTGTACAGTATTTTTAAGTTCTGTAGTACTACACATCTGTTAAACGTTAACTTTATCCTGGTTTCCACACATTACACAAATAGCTAAAAGTCTGCCTCAAAAAATCTAGGAGTTCTCCTCTGAACAGTTGCTTCAACTATATAAAGGATTGATTCGTCCTTGTACAGAGAACTGCTCTCACATTTGGGGAGGTTCCAGCTCCACATACTTACTGGACAGAATTGACTCCAAAGTAATTCGACTTATCAACTCTCCCAATCTGATCTCAAAACTCGACCCGCTCAAATTACACCGCAATGTTGGTTCTCTTTCTCTTTTCTTCAGATATTACTTTGGTTTCTGCTCCCAATAACTTTGCTGATCTACACCATCAGGGAGACCATGGAATACTCGACAAGCCACGACATCACATGATTATTATGTGCCCATTGGCAACTCAAGGGTGGGCCGTTATGATGCTTGTTTCTTCCCCACCACTGCCAAACTCTGGAACTCTTGACCTTCTCATGTATTTCCAAACACTTATGATCTTCTTTATTCTTTTTTTTCATACAAGATCGAGGCTTGTGAAAGAGCTAACATTAATCACCAAAAAAACAAACGGACACATAAAACATATAATTAGGGTAGGCTAGACAAGATGGGGGGAGAGGGGGAAGCACACAAGCACAACATTTGAGAGCAGGGACATCAGGAGATCTCTGCGAGGGAGAGGGCTTGGGGGGAGGCTTGGGAAGGGGGGGGGGGGGGGGGAGGGAGTGGGGGAAGTATAAAACACATGGACACTGCAGGGACTTCCAGGAAAGAAGTCGGTATTTCAAAAACGTGGATCTGGGGTGAATTAATGGGGGTAGAAAAGATCAAGGTTTTGTATGGGGGAAGATGAGAGATGGTGGTGAACAGCTGTTTTAAAGACCTGGAGGGAGGAGTGGGATTGAAGAGAGTGAGGGAGTTTGTTCCAGAGGCGGGAGAAAAGGGGAATGAAAGAGTGAAGGTGAGCAGAGAGTCTTGATTTTGGCAGTTTCACCATAAGAGGGGTTACTGACAGATTTTGTGTGACCTGCAGGAATATTTGGGGGACAGAGCACAGATAGAGCTGGGGGAGCTAGGCCGGAAAGGAGTTGGTAGAAGACAAAAAGACTGCCTACCTGCCTGCGATGAGTGAGTGAAAGGCCCTCGGAGTTAGCTTCATCGCAGGAGATTCCAATGATTCTGAAAGCTTTGGTTTCAACAGCGTGAAGCCGGGCTAGGTGTGAGGCAGGAGCACCAGCCCAGAGGGGAGAGCAGTATTCCTTCTGCTTTTCAACAAGCCGAATTTTTACTTCCTCAAAAACCCTTAGACTATTCTCTCTTTCTTCACTTTTCTATCAATGCAGTTCTTTTGTGAAAGGCCTGGCCTAGATGGGGACTATATAGTATGTGACTGAAGCCATCAACATTTAAAAAAACAGAATACCTCATAATGACAAAGTGGATTTTTTTTCGATTTTGTTTACAAAATAATTTAAAATGAAAAGCTGAAATGTGTTGAGTCAATAAACATTTACAATTCAAAAACATCCATCAAATCCTGACCAAGGCAAATCAAACCTTTCACGTTTTGAACTGTGATAGCTCTTACTATGGCTCTGGCTTCTTCACGAAGAGCAGGTAAAGACAAAAGGTTGTACAAGGCCCCGTTGATGTATTGCCAAAGCTGAAAAAAAGCACATTGTGTCCCACTGTTATCATCAATCTTTTTTTAATTATCTACATTCTACTCTGTTAAGACATCAGCAAAAGTTGTGAGGCGTTACTTGACACTGCTCATGGTGGGTTCTTCAAAATATCAAGTTATTTTCCATTTGACTATCCTGTAGCACTTAGAGAGTGCAACATGACAATCTTGAAAAATTTTAGAGGAGTAACGGCAATGGTGGCTATCTTCCAAATCCAAATCATGTGTCCCCAACCCCTCACTCTCAGTACTCATCCTTTCCTGTCATGCCCAAATGCTCCTATGTCTGTGTATTTTGCACCTGAGAAGGTAGAGAAGGTTCTTTCACCCCTCGACTCTGACTCCGCTACTGTACTAGACGGCAGAGTGTCCTAAAAACCTGCTATTGCAACGTAGCCTAAAAACTCATAATAGCTCAACTCGCTTCGCTCGTTTCACTATCATTCATTTTTAGTCTCCGATACCAAATCACAGTCCAGTCCCTCCTTTTGGTCCCTACTCCACCGTGTGGGGCTGGCTTTGCCCTTTAGAGTAGATTTTTAAAAGGATTTCTATTTATATAGTATTAAAGTTAAGTTCATTGAATTTAAGAAAATCATTCATAGATCCAATTATTATATGATCATGTTTTATCTCTCTGATAATATCCATCCTTTTAGCACAGGAAACACCATCTAAAATATTGATAAATATTACATTGGAATTTAACTCTTCATTTAAATATCGTTGTTGAGCTAATATGAAATGATAAACCTCCTCCTAAGCCCTTCGCACTTTTCCTAAGCCCCACCCACTTTTCCTAAGCACCGCCCACTTTACCTAAGCCCCACCCACTTTTATAAACCTCACCCACAATTACATCATTTCCAGTTTAGCCTTGCCCAGGCTTGCCCAGAGATTGTCTCAGGGAATTTCCAAAGGAAACCACACCCACCATTCTTATATAAAGGGTGGAAACACAGGCTAAATTAAAACAACTTCCTGCTTCTCTTGAGAATGGACTACTGTGCTGAGCTTGAGTGGGATGACTTTGGACTTCCTTGGAGTCCTACTACCTGTGTGGAACTAAACCTTCCAATTGATGAACTGGATTCAAACCTCTTATCAATGGAGGTGAGAGTTTCTTTTAATATTCACAGAGTTTGATTTATACATATAATAATCTTGTATCTATATAATAATAGCGTAAGGACTCAACTTTGTTATCCCTTTTACGCCGCACCCAGTGACCCGATGCCCACGGCACTAATGGATTTACGATCTACGAACCGCGCTCTTTGTTTATCACGTACAGACATACTCGAAAAATCTGAATTAGCCGACGTTGGGGCCCAAAAGCATCCGATTAACCGCCGATACGACGCCATCTTACGACGCCATCGTATTGGCGTCTGCTGGGCGAAGGCGATGCAAGCCGTCCGCTGATTGGACAGGCGAAGGCGACAGCAAGCCGTCCACTGAGTGGACAATCCCAGAGTGGTGCTATGCCGATTCCTATTACGAATCCATTCATTTTTCAAAAGTATATCGTAGCATTGTCATTTAAGTAGATTGCAATAAATACGTTGTTCATATACGCACTCTTCATTCTCATCTTTCTTCCTAACTCTTACTCGGACAAGCAAATCCCCTATGCCATCCATAATGGTACACTCTATCCATACACCACATCCTCCCTTCCGTAGATGTTCCACGGGTTTCGGCTAGTATTAAATTAATACATTGTTATGTTCTTTCACAGGAAATTGTATCTGAGATACAAAATGAAAATACTGCTTTTACCACAACTTGGGGTGAAATTATTGATTTGTTTGAAGACCTTTTGAACAACCATGACCCACAGAATGAGTTCTACCTTGATAATCCAGCCAAAGAGTTATACCTTGGAGACTCACTAAATTTGGGATTAACATTTTATGAGTTCTGCCTAGATTATTTCAATACCTACCTTGGAGACTCACTAAATTTGGGAAAAACATATTATGAGTACTGCCTAGATGGTTCTAACTATGGAGCCTACCTTTACAGAACTTTACAGAGGAGAAGATGCAGCTGAGGAATTTGTTAAGAGACTTGAGGATGATTGTGTAAGACTTGTTAATGTAATGTATAAAACAAATAAAGAAATGTCATTAATAATGAAGAAGAAGAAGATTATAAAAATAGTAATGCTTGTCATGTATGTTCAGAGAATATTGAAGAGAAAAAGGTTAGAGATCATTGCCACATAAAATAACACAGGAAGTGTGGGATAAATTCAACATAAATAATATGGGTGAATATCATGATCTTTATTTAAAAACTGATGCATTACTATTAGCTGATGTATTCGAGACGTTCAGAGATGTTTGCCATAAGAATCATATGGTCTCGATCCTGTAAATTATTTCACAGCACCTGGTTTACCTTGGTCTGCTTTGTTGAAGATGACAAGTCAGCCATTGGATTTGTTAAGTGATGTTGATATGTTATTGATGATTGAGAAAGCAAAGAGGGGTGGTATATCACAAGTATGTAGTAAGAGGTATGCTAAAGCAAATAATAAATATCTTCCAGATTATGATAAGGAAAAAGATTCATCGTATCTTATGTATTTTGATGCTAATAATCTTTATGGATGGGCAATGTCAGAAGCATTACCATATGGGGGTTTTAAATGGGTTAATGAGAATAAGGATGATGAGGTATTGAGAGATGTTCTAAGGCATACTGATAAAATTTTAGATAAAAGAAAGTTTGGTTATTACTTTGAAGTAGATTTAAAATATCCCAAGAGAATTCATAATAAACATAAGGATCTTCCATTTGGTCCTAGTGGTGAAACTCCAAATTCAGATTTGTTTAGTGATTATCAAAAGTCATTCTTTGAGACATCTAAATATATTCCAACGTCAAAACTTATGACTACATTATATGATAAAAAGAATTATGTTGTTCATCAAATAAATCTTGTTCAAATGATGGATTCTGGACTAGTAGTAAAGAAAGTACATAGGATACTAAAGTTTAGTCAAAGTCATTGGTTAGGTAAATATATTGATTATAATACAAAGATGAGAACAAAGGCAAATAATGGTTTTGAAAGGGATTTTTACAGGTTGATGAATGATGCTGTATTTGGAAAAACTATGGAGAATCTAAGAAATAGACGAGATGTAAGATTAGCTACAACAAGAGAAAAAGCAGAGGAACGAATAAACAAACCTAGTTTTAAAAGAGTTGAGATATTCACTGAAAACTTTTGTGCAGTTCATCTAGTTAAAGAGTACATACTAATGGATAAACATATTTATGTTGAAACAACAGTATTGAACCACCTTTAGAGGCCATTTTTCCCTGCAGAGCAGGGGTTGGCCTTTTTTGGGCACCTTGGTCCCCTTTTTGAAGCAATGTTTTACAGCCGGATGCCCTTCCTGCCGCCAACCCTGTTAGTCGCCTCTTGCGACACACAGGGAATTACCAGTGAACTGGCACTCAATTTGCCGACCTCGGAAGGATGACAGGCTGAGTCAACCCCCCTGGTGTTAATTCAGCGATCAGACCGGGATTCGAACCCAGGATCCTAGGATCCCAAGCCGGCACCCTAACCGCTAAGCCAAAACCAGGCTTATGAAACAACAGTATTGGATTTATCAAAATATCTTATGTATGATTATCTGTATAATAATACAAAGAGAAGGTATAAACATGAAGCATGTTTATTGTATATGGACACTGATAGTTTTATATTAGAGATAAAAACTGATGATATTTATAATGATCTTCAAGAAGATATAGATTCTCATGATACGAGTAATTATAATCCTAATAATGATTTATACTCATCAAAGAATAAGAAGGTAATTGGTAAATTTAAAGATGAGCTCAGAGGTAACATTCTAAGTGAATTTGTTGGGGTTAGATCAAAAGCATTTATACTTATAAATATTTGGATGGAGATAAATACAAGACTGACAAAAACTAAAGGGTATTAAAAAGGGAATATTGAAGGAAACAATAAACTTTGATCATTATTATGATTGTATACATAAAGATGATGTAATCTTTAGAGAGATGAACCTTATTAGAAGTTATGGTCATGAGATTTTTACAGAGACTGTTAATAAGAAAGCTCTTTCTTCATTTGATGATAAAAGGTATATAAAAGATGATATATTAAATGCAATTCCATGCGGGTTTAAATCTATATAAATGAATCAAACTAAAGAATGGAGGAATAGTTCAGATTGGTATATTAATGGTAAACATCACGAATGTGAGAAATATCAAATAAGTCTTATTGAAGAAACAACAGGGGTAAAAGTAAATAAAACAAATAACAGAATAAATGTTGAAACAAATGAGTTATCTTCTGTTTCTAGAAATTTTTACATTTTTAAATTGACTGAAGATGTCGATTATTGTCAATACCTTAATGGGAAAATAATTTACTGCAATCTCAAAATGATATGTGGCTTAGGGGGAGGTCAGAGTAGGTCATTAAGAGAGGTTTATCATTTCATATTAGCTCAACAACGATATCTAAACCAAGAGTTCAATTCTAATGTAATATTTGTCAATATTTTAGATGGTGATTCCTGTGCTAAAAGGATGGATCTTATCAGAGATAACACATGATCAGATATTTATTGGATCTATGAATGATTTTCTTAAATTCAATAAACTTAACTTTAATACTATATCAATAGAAATATATTTTTTAATCCACTCCACGCAGTGGAGGGCGAAGCCAGCCCCACACAGTGGAGTAGGGACCAAAAGGAGGGACTGCACTGTGATTTGGTATCGGAGCCTAAAAATGAATGACAGTGAAACGAGCGAAGCGAGTTGAGCTATTATGAGTTTTTAGGCTATGGTAGCAAATCACGGGCCAGTCCCTCCTTTTGGTCCCTACTGTTGAGGGACAAACTAAAGAGAGACTTTGAAGATAAGAGATGTGAGGAAGAATGAGGATTACTATCAGGAAGGAAAACAAGAAAATTGGAAAGAGATTCCGTCTTGTAAGGAAAATGAAGAAAGCTTGACCAAATTGTAGTAAATTAGAAATTTCTGGTAAATTTCTCAGTACGTCGCCAATCCCAAACCATGATATTTTAGACCCTCATTAAACCCCACTTAAATCCATCTTCATTCCAATTTTCCACTTTTCCCTCCTTGAAGTTTCCTTCTTTGTCCACCCCATGCATGCGTATTTTTGCGTCATCTTTGTCTGTGACATACTCATCCGTTCACTGCGCCAGTTCGTCCACGAGCTTCGACTATGTATACAAAAAATAAATGCAAATTATGAGGTACTAGCATAGAACACGAAATGCTTTCTTTCTGTCCAATTGTAAACTTCAACCAATATTTGTTGTCAGGGGCATGCACTCAAAATGAAATCTACTTACAATGGACAGCCCACATGGACATTAACTCTTGTATTTGTGATTGATATGCATCACTCACATCGGGAACGTCATGGCTCAAGAGGTCTGTCAAAATGCGCAAAACACTCCGAGCATTATCGACACAGGCTCGTTTCCCTAAAAATGGAAAACAAAAGATTAAAGCCTTTCATTATGAAAAAGTTTAATTGTCTTCCAAATAATTACAGAATGAAGCTAAAGGGGATTATGTGCACCGTTGCCACAATTGGAGGCAGTAACATGATGTTATAGCAATTCTAGAAGATCGGAAAAGACACGTGGTAATATTTGGTGCCTTTTTTCCAAGTGGAATGAGTCTCAATAAAAGATGCTAGCTATGGGTCTAAATGTGGTGGTCTAACAACATCCCAAAGTGATGAGATGATCTAGCACATTGTATTTTCTTCTCAGTTTCTCCATTGCAGGTGGACCTGATAAATTGGCAACAAAAATCTTTAGCTTGATCTGAACAGAAAACCGAGAACTTACCTGATAGGGGAAACTGCAGTGCATTGGGTTATCCCTGGCCATTGATATTAAGTGCTAAAACATTAGCTCTTACATCATAATATTGTAAGTTCCCATGGTTGGCCTTCATATCATTAACAACACATTAATTGGCCAACTATAAGGGCACACAGCAGAGCGCATACCCCCACCAGGCTCAACAGTTTATGTTTTGTATCCCACTGTTCGGCCAGATCTGGATTCAGACCTGAACCAAAATCTAATCGACTAGTTATTGTCACCGAACCAACTCGTCCACCAAGTTTAGTCATAACTCGTCCACAACTTTTATAAATATCATCTTATATATCGCTTTTCACCCGATCTCTCAATGGTGAAGAATCACTCAAAATTAAATATTTCTCATATCTGAATCCATATTCAGGTCTTCACCAGAATCAAACTGATTCGTCCGTGTCACATACCCAATCTGTCCACCAAGTTTCGTCCAAATCCGTCCACAACTTGAGATATCGTGCTGTGCATCGGTTTTGGCCATATCCACTGGTGAAGAATCACTTTAAAATTCTACTAGCTGGATCCGGATCCAGATCGTCACCAAAATCTAATCATTTCGTCCTTGTCACAAACACTACCTTTCTGCCAAATTTCGTCTGAATCCAGATTCAACTTTTTGAGATATCTTGTTCATAGACAAACAAACAGACAAACAAATTAATAACTAGAACGGCACTCAGTAGAAAGCATACCTCCGCCTGGTTGGCCATATCACTCAATGGTGAAGAATCACTGAAAATTTTTAATAATTATCATTTCCGAATCCATATTCAGATCTTCACCAAAATCGAATCGCTATGTGCTTGTCACAAACACAACCGGTCCACCAGGTTTCGTCCAAATCCGTCCACACCTTTTTGAGATATCCTGCTACGTATCGTTGTTGTCCCTATCTCCCAATGGTGAAGAATCACTTTAAAAATTCTAGTAACCGGATGCGGATCCGGATCTTCACCAAAATCGCATCATTTCGTCCTTGTGACATACGACACGTCTCTGCCAAATTTCGTCCGAATCCGTCCACAACCTTTTGAGATATTTCGTTCACAAACAAACAGACAGACAAACAGATGAAAAATCGCTCAGAGACCGAGGACTTGCCGGAATTTACTTTTTTATCTGCCATTTAGGACAAATATGGTGGCCGAACCACGTGACTGGTGACGTCATCATTAACATATTTTATTCCACATGGAGAGTTCTTTACAATGAGCCATGTCTCAATTTTTTCTGTTCAGCACTTTCGGAGATATAGAGGTGCAAATTTTTTCGGTTTTTCCAAGATGGCGGCCGAACCACGTGACCGATGACGTCATCATTTGGGCACAGTATATTAGAGGGCAAGACAAATACGTTTGCAAAGTTTGGCGATTCTACGTGCAATGGTGTAGACGTAGTGCTGCAAACAGACAAACAGACATGAAAAATCGGTCAGAGACCGAGGACTTGCCGGAATTTACTTTTTTATCGGCCATTTAGGACAAATATGGCGGTTGAACCACGGGACCGATGACGTCATCATTATTTGTTTTCTAAACTAATTTATTCCTTGATGATGCTGAAGAAATTGCATCTTGATCAGATGAAGTTTTGTATTTGTAGAATTATGACGTCATAATGGAGGCACCTATGACATCATCATTAACATATGTTATTCCCCATGGAGAGTTCTTTACAATGAGCCATGTCTCAATTTTTTCTATTCAGCACTTTCGGAGATGTAGAGGTGCTAAGTTTTTCCGTTTTTCCAAGATGGCGGCCGAACCACGTGACCGATGACGTCATCACTATTTTTTTTTTTCTCCACCAGTTTATGCCGTCATGTCGCTCAAGAAATTGCATCTCGATCGGATGAAGTTTTGTACTTGTCGAATTATGACGTCATAACGGAGGCCTTGGGCCGACAGTTAAAAATTGGGCACAGTCTATTCCGGGGCAGGACAAATATGTGTGCAAAGTTTGGCGATTCTACATGCAACGGTGTAGACGTAGTGCTGCAAACAGATAGACAAACAGACAAACAGACAGACAGACAGACAGACAAACGAACAGATCAACATACTTGCCGGAATCTTTTCCGGCAAGTAACAAACAGACAGACAAACGAACAGATCAACATACTTGCCGGAATCTTTTCCGGGAAGTAACAAACAGACAGGGGTGAAAACATAACCTCCCTCCACCTACGGTGGTGGAGGTAAAAATCGCTGCTAAAGGAAATGTCTCACAGATTGTGCTGTGGGACATGACCCCAGTTTCCCCTAATGTGGAATTGCACATGTAGACTGTGGGGCAAGCCCATTTAAGATGTTATTTCGTAGTCCCCTCATTGGCAGAGGCCAAAAACCTCTGTCAAATGTATGAAAAAATATAATAATCGCAAAATCGTTTTGTTCTCTCAATAAACATCCCGTCTCTTCTTGAAAATCAATAAAATAAAATCTTTATTTGGTCTCGGAATATCTGTTAAAATCGGCTATAAATAACCCTGCATCGACGAAATGAACCAATCACAAAGCAGTTATAGCATCCTCGTTCACGACTGAAGAATACTTAACAACATGGCGGACGACGCCACTTCCGCGAAAGCCGTGGTAGCTAATAAAAACAGATGCTTCATTCACTTTTTTTCAGTAAATGAAGCCGTTCTGAAACCATTTACCGATACAACTTGGTCCAGAGCATTGGAATGTGCTCAGGTTTGGAAGAGTTCTGACGGAGAAAAGGCCAAAATCGCCACCGATTTCATAAGTTCCATCGGTGGTAGCTCGGACTGTGTGCAATTAGATCTACCCAGTACCAGTACGACAGCTACGACTACGAGTACGAGTGATCCGACTACGAGTGGCCGCCATAACAAGACAATGTGAGGAAATGGCCGGCAAAAGTCAATGAGCAGTTATGAGAAAGGATCTGATAGTGAGTCGCATGACGCGAGATGAGGAAGATGTGAACCGCATCATCGAGACAACTTCAAATCTAACTAACCCATTTGAAGAGTCGGAAATGGCATCAAGTGAAGTAGTACATCTCGCGTCCGGTGTTGTGGCATCACCTGAAGTGTCAAATGATCTCCTGACGACCGAAGAAAAGGGAGATGCTGCCTTTCTTCATTATTGCCAAGAAAGGCTCCAGAACGAGGAGAAATCAATCCAGGACACTCTACCAAAAGCAAAGCTCAAAACGTTCACTGAGATGTCAAAGACAGTGGTCTCAAGTGTGAGAGGGAAAGAGGTTGCCTTGAAGAGTGACAGGGACCTTTTTGCCAGACTTGTGATCATTGGCAAGGTGAGGTGTGTTCTTAAACAACTAAACCAGAAGAATATGCCACAGACCTTTGGGCAGCTTGCTGTTAAAATACTGAAGCAACTGGTCAACATCAGCTTCTTGAACAAATCTCAGTGTATGCACTTTGTAACTGACACCTACCCTGAAGTCAGCATTAAAAATGCAGAGCGCAAAAGAAGAGCTGCCAGTGGATCACAAAAAATAAAGATCGCAAAACCAGAACAAAAAATTCCTAGGCAATGGAAAAAATTCCTCGCAAACGGCCACAACAAGCATCAGCTGGTGAAATTCCTTGTGGTAGAATGGAAGAAATGCAAGGCAGACCAGCTCAAAGGAATTCACTTGGTTGTAGCCCATGAAGACAAATGTCATTCAATTTGTACAGACACAGACGGAACTGTCAAGTTTGAAGCAATAGAAGAATTATCCTGTGATCACGAGGAAGCAGATACTCGCATGCTATTACACGCCAAGTACATAGCTGCTACAAGTAACAGCCCACCAGTTATCATCAGGAGCCCAGATACGGATGTATTTGTGATCGCCTTGGGACTTACTAATCAAATCAGTTCACCGCTGTACTTTTATACTGGTAGAGAGGACAAAGTGCGCACAATTGATGTCGGTGCTGTTCAGCAGGAGTTTGGAGATGAACTGACGGAAGCTCTCATAGGATTCCACTGTTTCACCGGTTGTGATTCGGTCAGTTCCTTTTATGGAAAGGGGAAACAAAGAGCCTTTAAACTACTGCAGAAGAATCCCACCCTTATAGAGTCATTCAAGGAACTTGGTACATCTTATGACATATCTGAAGAGATGGTCAGTTGTCTGAAAGAGTTTGTATGCCTACTGTATGGGCAGAAGGAAATTACTTCAGTAAATGAAGTGAGATATCTCGTGTTGAAGACAGCAACCAGAACTGAAATTGTCATGCCCCCAAACCAGGACTCCCTCAAAAAGCACATCCAGAGAGCTAACTATCAAGCCAGCATCTACAAGAAAAGCCTGGTGCAACACCAGGATCTGCCATCTCCTGCAGGCAATGGTTGGAAGATGGATGGCAATGAGCTCACAATTGACTGGATGGACCTAGCTCCAGCTCCTGAAAGTGTTCTAGAACTTGCATTCTGCAGATGTAGGGGATCAAAGTGTAAACCTCCAAATGCTGATGAGTCATGCTGTATCTCTCTTGGACTGAGATGTACAGATCTGTGCCAGTGCAAGAAATGTGAGAACATTCAGCTCCCAACAGACATTGAAGAGACAGAGACCCCGACAATGGTGAAGGTGATGATGAGGAATATGGAGAGGACCTGTAAGTTCGCAAGAAGGTGCTCAAGTATAAAAGAATATAATACAAACATAAAGTGTATGCTACTCTATATATGACAAGGCAATTTCACCTAGTATATTTTACTAAATAAATTGGTAATAATAATAATAATAACAATTCATTTATTTTGTATAGCGCTTTTCATGAAGCCCAAAGGTGCTTTGACAGAGTGCAAAACATAATGCATAACAAAACATGAAAACAACAATTGCAAAAAGACAAGAATCAATAGGGAAATATTTAAAGCAAAAAGAGGGAGAAGGAGAAGTGATAGTCAGGGGTTAAATGCTGTGGGTTGAATGTTGAATGCAGTGCTGAACAGGTGGGTCTTTAGTGATGTTTTGAATGTGGTGAGTGAGGAGGAGTCTCTGATGGTGTGAGGTAGCGAGTTCCAGAGGGTGGGAGCAGCGATGGAGAAGGCCCTGTCCCCCCAGGATCTAAATTTGGTCCGGATGGGGGGGGGGTCAGGAGGTTGGTACCAGCAGAGCGGAGGTTGCTGGTGGGAGTGTGTCTGGAGAGGAGGTCAGCCAGGTAGGATGGGGCCAGGTTATGGAGGGCTTAGTAGGTCAAGAGGAGGATTTTGTACTGGATTCTCTGGGAGATGGGGAGCCAGTGAAGCTTGTAAAAGACGGGGGTGATGTGGTCACGGGTCCGGGAATGGGTGAGTAGACGGGCAGCGGAGTTCTGAATGTATTGGAGTTTATTGGTGATTGTTGAGGGTGAACCATAGAGGAGGCTATTGCAGTAATAACATGATCAGACATGTTATGTCGCTTTTTTGTGCAGATTTTTGATTGGGTTTAATGATCTGAATGCGTTTTCATGAACTGTCCATGACAAAATTATAATAATCTTTGGTTAGGTTAACCCATCCAGGACGAACCCCACGTATTAGTGGTTTGGTGAAATAACTGTTACAGTCATAAACATCATACATACATGAGCAGAAAGAGCAAAAAAATACAAACTTTGAGCCCATTTTTGTCACAGTGCGAGATATCGTTCATTCACAGCTATATTTCTTTAACGTGAATAGCGCTAAATCATCAAATTGGCAACAATGGAACATTCAAAATCACTATTTTTCCATTCAAATTGGCAATTTTATGGTTTATAATTAAATTTATGTTTATATTTTCATTACTAATAAACTACATCCCTTTGTAAATACTTTAATAGTGCAAGAAAAAAATATATATTGCCAATTTGACTAATTAATAGATTATATAATTAATGTGCACTATGCCACCCAGAAATAGGGAACAATAGGGAACAATGCAAAATAGGGAACAATTAAAATAGGGAACAATGCATTTTCTTCCTTGGTAACTCTTGACAATTCAATTTATAAAGTTTATTTCCAATGCCAATGAGGAGACTACGAAAATATTTATCCAAGACATTAATAAGCCATCGCCCCACTGTCTAATGGCCCACCATGATTCCCAAACGATAATCATGAATTTTATAATATTTGTCAGCAGAGACACTTTGCAGAAATACAGTAAAGCTCCACAAACAGTACAGTAAACAGTAAATACAGTACAGTAAATTTTATATTATGTTACTGTGTGTTCTTCAGAATAACTACTGCTCAGGCACAATAACAAGCTTTTGCTGCAATCTGTCATATCAAGAAGTTCTACCAGGTATTGTGTCCATTTTGTGTGTATTGTGCTGTGTATACCTGCGGTACACTTGCAGAGATTCATGAACAGGGAAGCCGCAACTTCCTGCATATACACAGACCTGCCATCGCCATCTGCATCTATCTGATGTAGAATATCCAGCAGCCAGCGTATTATGTCGGCACCAATCAGGAAAGACTGAATGCTGCGTCTGCGGCACAACCAACAATGGATCTGTAATGAATGAATGAATGAATGATCGTTTTAAGGCCATTTTCCCCGCTAGAGCGGGGGTTAGCCTTGCGGGCCCCATGACAATCATGGTTCCCTGTTTGAGGCAATGTTTTTATGGTCGGATGTCCTTCCTGACGCCAACCCTTGGGCACGCTCTTACGATGCGCAGGGATACGGTGTACCTATTCTAAACCGGGGTACACACCGGGATGGATCTGTATTGAACGGCATTTATCATGGAGATCAAGGTCTTACATCAAGCTGAGCTTCTGGAGCACACCAAGGGCAGGTTCCCGAATGAGTGCATCTTCTTCAGATTTGACCGTTTTTACAATGGCACCAAGCAGGGCAGGACTACGTGCCAGATAACTCTGCCCTGTGAGGTTGGGTTGGAAGAAAGGGAGACAAATCAATAATTTGAAAATTACTCTTTCCCTCATCTACCATTATTTTTTTCTTAACCCAGACAAAGAGATCCCCGAGGTGAAGACCCACCCAGATGCTGTGCTGCAATACTGTTGAGTAGTCGGACGGTAGCTTGCCGTGTCCTGGAACTCGAACATCCCAAAAAACCTTCCTGGGAAATATAAAAATTAATATTTTGCAAAGGTTGCCTCCACCAAATACAAGGGTCAGTTCAAAAGTAATGCCTCTTATTTTTCAGTTAGTAACCAAAGCATCGTAGGAAAACCACAGAAGATCACATTGAAAGGTTTGTATCTGCAGCCCATTTTATGTTGAGCAGCACTGTGATCGGTCACGTGACATCACACCAAACTTTCAAAATGGCTTCCCTGATGGATGTGCATACAAAGCAGAGAACAGTTATTGAATTTATTACTGCAGAAGAGGTTCCTCCAGTGGATATTCATACACATTTAAGGAATGTGTATGGCGACTCAACCATTGATGTGGGCACCGAGAGACGTTGGGCAAAGCATATTTAACGAGCGGGGAAACAGATATCCATGAGAAGCCTCAAAGTGGTCGGCCTGCAACTGCAGCATCATTGGAAAACAACAGTTGCGTTGATGCGCTCATCAAAGCGCATTGCAGTTGATGGAGACTATGTGCAAAAATAAACTTCATATTTGCCAATTATGCATGCACACTCCCTGTAATAACTTGCGCCACCGAAGATGGAAGGAGGTTATGTATTCACCCCTGTTCGTCTGTGAGAACAATATCTCTAAAAGTTATGGAAAGATTCGGACAAAACTTGATGAACAAATTGGGAATGCGACAAGGATTCAACTTTGGTGAAGTTTCAGATCCAGTAACATTTTAATTTTCCAAATGATTCTTCACCGTTGCGAGGCAGGGCCAAAATCAATACATAGCACGATATATAGCACAAAGGTTGTGGACAGTTTATGATAAAACTTGGTGGATGAGTTGAGTTGATGACAAGAACAAGCCGGTTCGATTTTGGTGAACGTCCGGATACAGATCCAGACTATCAGTGGGATAGAAAACGTAAACTGTTCAGTCTGGCAGTGTCATTACCTCCACCACCAAAGGTGGATGGAGGTTATGTTTTCACCCCTGTCTGTTTGTCTGTTTGTGAGCAAAACATCTCAAAAAGTTGTGGACGGATTCGGACGAAATTTGGCAGAGATGTAGCGTATGTGACAAAGACGAAATGATTCGATTTTGGTGAAGATCTGAATATGGATTCGGATATGAGAATTATTTAATTTCTTTAAGTGATTCTTCACCATTGAGTGATATGGCCAACCAGGTGGAGGTATGCTCTCTACTGAGTGCCGTTCTAGTTATAGTTGAAATTATATATAGTGACTAGCAAAAGGACCCGGCGTTGCCGGGTAACAATAAGTCGCTTCCTGACGGGAATATGATATACGCAATCTGGGTTCTTCATCTGGAGGGAATTGAAAAAACAGATCGCAAGTACACTGGAAACTGGTTCGCAAGTACATGTAGCGTATCAAGGAAACATAGGGGCAATATCCCTGGTGCTCACCTGGTAGAATAAACAGTATACCGCACCTACTAAGGGTATTTAAAACCAATTTCAATGGTTGCGAGAAGACAAGGCACCATGTGGAATCATACTAACATAATCATAAGACTTTAAACAAACAAAGAAAAAATACCTATTTTGGGGGGCAATATCTCCTCCCCCAACCCCATATACCTTCTAAGACCCCAATTTTTCTAATGCCTTGAACAAAAATAGGTACATCATGGGCGAGTAAGGTTGTGGTGACGTTTCATGGAAATTGCATGTGTCGTTTCTGAGAATCAAGCAAATACCTATTTTGGGGGCAATCCCCCCCCCCCCCCCCCACGTTGATCCCCAAAGGCGCAGATTTATTTCAATGCTGTGAACATATTTGGAACATCACGGGTGGTGAAGGTCGTGGTCAAATTTCATCGAAATTGTGTGTGTAGTTTCAGAAAAGAAAGCAAATACCTATTTGGGGGGGGGGGGGGGGGGTCAAACCTGGACTCACTTTGACCCCCCGTACACCCCCATAGATTTTGATTTTCCTAGTGCGGTGAAAAAACTTTGGTACATCATGGCTGATGAAGGTTGTGGTCAGGTTTCATCGAAATTGTGTGTGTAGTTTCAGAGCAAAAAGCAAATTCCTATTTTGGGGGGTCAAACCTGGATCCACTTTGACCCTGGTAAACCCCCTTTTACCCCGGATTTCTTTAATGCCGTGAACAAACTTTAGTCACAACACAACAAATATCATTTGTGCCAAATTTGGTCGCAATCTCATCAGCGTTTGTGGAGAAGAAGTTTCAAGTGTTTACAGACGGACGGACTGACGGACTGACGGACTGATGGACGGCCAACGCGCCATCGCATAAGCTCCCCTGAACTTCGTTCCAGGTGAGCTAAAAATGACGCTCGGGGCGAGATGTCAAATGGCCGCCCCTCGTAACTTCCCATAAGTCTTTGAATGGTGTGTGTGTCTGTGTGTGTGTGCGAGTCCCCATGTGTGTACGTCCCCGTGTGTGTGTGTGTGTGTGTGTGTGTGTGTCTGTGTCTGTGTCTGTCTCCTGTGTGTACGTGTGTGTGTGTGTGTCCGTGTGATTGTGTGTGTGTGTGTGTGTGTGTGTCCGTGTGTGTGTCTGTCCCCGTGTGTACGTCCGAGTGTGTGTCCGTGTGTACGTGTGTGTGTGTGTCTGTGTGTGTGTGTGTGTGTGTGTGTGTGTCTGTGTGGGGGGGGGGGGGGTGTCCGTGTGTGTGTGCAGTGTCCGTGTCAGGGTTGTAACCTTTTTACCATTTGAGGTTTGTCATCAAATTTTCCCCAAAGCTTTATTATGAGAATATGGGGAAGGGAAATGAATAATTTTGTCAAAAGGTCAAAGGTCAGTGCCACATAAAATCATCAATATTCACGAGATTGACCTGAAATTTTAATAACTTGCATATTGGGTCAATAATTTGTTCACCAATCAAAATCTAGAAGCAGATTGGGTTTTTAGATCTAAAGCTCAAGGCTGCATAAAAATCATCAATTTTCATTTTGTATTTTTTAAAACTATTTTCAGCATGCGGAAGAAGAAGAGGAAGATGTCTGAATACAAATGGACGCGGACGGGCTTTGCAATTTGAGATGCTTTCTGGTTTAGCAGTTGTAACTGCCCCCACCACTCCCCCCCCACCCCCCACTCCACCCCTTTATTTCCTTTCCGCACACGGTTAAAAACCACAACGCGATAAGCTCCACAAACTCTTAATCCGAACTGATCTTCAAAATTCCAATTTCAGAATAGACTCTAACAGTAACAGCTGTCCCAACTCCTAAAATAATGTTCTATGCCAAAAACGTTTCATTCAAAAAACGCATCTCCGAGCAGTTCCCATGGAAGTAAGAATTAAGTTAAAAACGATTATTAAGATAAATTTTAAAAAACTAACCCCAGAATGAGAATCACAGCCTCGCTTAAATAAATGCATACGTACACTTAGTTATAAAATTGCAAGATATGGTAAATTTTGTAAGATTTCACTCCAGATTTGGAGATTATTTAGTTTACAGCATCCAATCCTCACATCCGAATCCAGATTGTAATGACAATCGATCGTGTTTCCAAGACCAGGCACGTTTGGGTGGGCCAAAACAAAATGGCGGCTTAATAACCCATTAAAGTGCTGTAGGATGACCAAGATGACGGGTAAAGATGAAATTGATGACCAAGATGAAATTGGAACAAAGCCATATTGGTAAGCCACCACATAGGGTTTTTTCCTGATGAGCACCTCATTAATCATCTTCAAAAAGGGTGTTATAACACATCCAAACACCCAGTTTTCATCCTCGCAATCTGTTGGAGGTCCAGGTGTATTCATCCAAAGTTTGGGGCCACTAGGTTTCATTGTTTTGTAGTTATGGAGGAGACAGACAGATGGACGGATGGACACTGCCTTTTATTATTATCTATATATATAAAAGAAAGTTTTTGTTTGTTTGTTTGTTTGTTTGTTTGTCTGCATGCACTAATCTCCTGAACGGTGAAAGATAGGAGGAAACATCTGAAACAAAAAATGTCGGGACGGGCCCCGGGAAGGTTATAGGCTAGGTGGCGAGGCCGGTCGAGGCTGCCTTGGCCGGGCTGGGCCAATTTCGCAATTAAAAGCTGAGCTGAATTATAGTAGTCAATCTTCTACGGCCGTGAGTAAAAGCCAAATTATCCTAGTAAATGAACGAAATGCACCATGGCTGGATAGTCAAACTCAGCTGCTTCGCAAGGCCGCATTGTATTCCTTTTTTAGTACAGAAGATTAGATTCATTCAAAAATAACCCGGGCAACGCCGGGTGCATTCAGCTGGTAGATAAATAAAACAAGAGGCATGACTATTTCCGCACCACCCTCGTACAATCAATAAAAGAGCATACATCAAGGTTGCAAATGGTGACTCCCTCACTGCAAATTCACATTTAGCATTGCATTTGCCCAAAGTAAAGCATGAGGTATCAATATTAAAGCTTCGTGCAAGAAATATGGTCCTCTATAAACAAGTCACACCCATACAACAAAAGAAAAGAACAAAATGCAAAGTTTCCCTGCAACAAAACATACAAAACACAGCTTAAAAATACAAATAAGTACCAATAAAACTCCAAGAAGAAAAATATCAATTGCCAGGATCTTTCTTACGCCCTCCACGTTTCTTTGTGTAAAGACCGCTCTCTGTCACCCACCATGAAGGAAACTTCAGAATTGCAGTCTAAAAGGTCATGAAAGATATATTCGTGAAGAACAGCATCACGAGGTTGGCCAAACGTTGCTCGCAGCAAGCGCTGCAAAACATTTAATCGTAATGTTCAACAAATGATCACTACTTAGAAGTCTAAAATAAAACACTTAAATTCACTGCAAAGTGAAAACTTAGCTCGATGATTTTACAATATTATAAGGTGCACAAAGTTAATATTTTGAAGAAGCATTACATAACAAACACAATATTTATTTTCTGTAACCTATCTATTTCCATAGCCAGCCATTGGAAGAGGTTCAGTCTCTTGAAATTCTCGGCCTCGAGCACATGTTTAAGTAACAAAATGGCCGCCCATACACGGCCATCTTGGATCTGATCTCAAAAATAAATGATGTGCATATGTAAGCCATCATTCATTATCTGTGTGCCAAGTATGAACAAGATCGGTAAATGCATGTCCAAGAAATGGTTGAAGACGTGTTCAATAACGGGGGTTTTTTTTACAACAAAAATGGCCACCAGTCTACCAGTCCGCCATCTTTGATCAGATCGGAAAATAAAGTTAGGTGCACGTGTATGCCATCATGAATTGTGCTTCTGCCAAGTTTTAACAAAATCGGACCATGCATGTTCCAGAAATGGTTGGGGACATGTTAAAGTAACACAATGGCCACCAGTCAGCCATCTTGGATGTGATCTCAAAAGATAATGGCGTGCATATATATGTAAGCCATCATTCATTATCTGTGTGCCAAGTTTGATCAAGATCGGTAAATGCATGTCCAAAAATGGTTGAGGATGTGTTCAACATCGGGATTTTTATTTTACAACTAGAATGGCCGCCAGTCAGCCATCTTTTATCACATTGCGAAAAAATGATATGTCATCATGTGTTGAATTTGTGCCAAATGTGAACAAAAACGGTCCATACATGTCCGAGATATGGTTGCGGATGGACACGCGGATGGACAGACGGACAAGACCCAATCCATAAGCCCCCAACTCAAACTTAATAAGACAACTGTTGTTAAGTTTTCTTGACCTTCAAACAGTTCTTGTTTAGTTAGGATGACGAAGTTGAACGAATGAGTGAAGTGTTTTCTTCTATGAAAGAGTCAGGATAGCTGAGGTAACCTCAAAACACATCACTGGTAGTGTCAGCGTACTTTATGAAAAACAACTTGGAGGAGAGCACTGTAGCATACCCATCTCAGAGCCTGTAGCAGAAGCACTCTTTGGCATTCCTCAGAGCCCACCAGGTCCTCTTTCAATCGTTTAATGTCCAAGGAAATATCTGCAGGTTCCTTCTCTAGAGACCTAAGAAAATTGGGAAAGTAGTTTATCTCACATGTAAACAATTTTAGTTTTCATTTGGCTGAGTGTGAGTTCAACATAGTTCCAACAACAAAAGCAATCTTTGCCAGCAATCCCAAGAAAATAAAAGACAACATAAAAATTTCCTTTAAACAATCTGTTTGTATATTTTTGATGAAGCAACTGTGGGTTCTTATTGGAATCTTTGCCTTGTAAGCAAATGTCACTAAAACCAAACGAATACACCATTTGGTTTTCACAAAAGCAAACGTCATTTCAATTTGTTACACTGAAGCAAAAATGCAACACAAACTAGAACGGCACTCGGTAGAGCACATCGTCTCGTCTCTAGTGCTTATTCTGAGCAAAATAACCTTTGTTAACTGAATACGCTACAATTATGGCCCACTGCTACTATAGCCCTTATACCCGTGTCCTCCATGCACCCTATTATGCAAAATACATTGACATTATCCACAGCTTTATTGATTATTAGGATATGTAAGACCACTTTTGTTCACAACAAGGCTAAATTGCATCAATGAAGGTAAATGTGAAAAAAAAATTCAAACTATATTCCCCATGGCTATTCGATCATATGTATGAAGTTTTGCATACATCTGCAAAGTGGTTCTGGAAAAGAAGATTTTATATTAACGTTTTTATTTTCAAACGAATATGGCCGCCAGACCACATGACCACTGACCAGTCATGTCATAATTTTTTTTTTTTTTTACACACATCGGGTCTTACATCAGATACAGTATATGAAGTTTCAGATTTTTCAGAGAAGGATTTTGATTCAACCAAATGTGGCTGGAATACCACTTCACCGATGATATCATTGTTATCACCCGACATACTCCACAGAGAGTTGATGACATATGCCAAGTCTAAAAAAAAATTTTTGAGTGGAGAATTTGAAGAAAAATATGTCAATTTTGCCTTATAATCCAATATGGATGCCATACCAAGTGACCTTGTCAAGAGTTATCAATAAAATATTCTACATGAGGAGTCAGTCACTCCTAGATGTTTAAAGTTTCGCATCGATCGGATAAGCGGTTGTAGAAAAAACATTTTCTAAAGCGAAAATATATCGACACATGCGCACGCACACGCACGCACGCACACACACACACACACACACACACAAAAATAGTCTTGCATCCCCTTCGGGGCGAGACTAATAAATAAATAAAAAGTAATCTTACATTGAAGCAATGGACGCTCGTATACATTCAGCTGCCTGCAATCACAAAAGGTTATAGTTGAAAAACAGGCCACAAAAGACTTCTCAACAATATTTAAGCCATATCAACATACAGACTTCTCCTAAGCAACATTTGCTAGAAACTACAAGTTTTTTTCAATTAGTATTTTCAATATAATATGGTATTTGTTTCTACCCTATATTTGTTTCTGGGTAAATGGTCCATAACACATACTTCTCATAATATGAAAATTATGATAGAGGATAGACCTGTGGTTCGATGTTTAAAACAATCTTGTTGAGGCCTATAGACAAAACAAATGGGGGAGGGGGGGGGGGGGGGGGTTCAATTCCACAACTTGTATTTTTTCCCATTCTATCTGTCTCATATTGGAAGTGAAAAGCCATTGCGTGACACCTCTGTACAAGAAACATTGGACATATGTGACATGTACGTGATTGGCAAGCTTGAAGTGTTTAGAGCATCGCTTCAAGGTAGTGTACTTGCCTTTGAGCTGTGTAGTCTTAGTTTGGTTCCCATCCTAACGATAAAATGTTATCCTGCTTCTTAAAGCTGTCTGTCCCAAATGCCAGCATTTACATGCGGATATATAGATGCCACGGTACCTTTGAAAACAGTAGGCAATTGTTTACAGGTCCGCTGTCAAAATTCCCAGAAAAATCCTAGGTCCCAGAAATCATGTAACTCAACAGCAAGGTGTTGCAATGCATTATGGAGGAGGTTTGGAAAATAATTTGCTCACTGTTTGCATCCATTTGCCTTTTCTCTGAAAGCAATAAGGGACTTTTGAAATGACATATGAATGCTAAACGAGGACTTTTGTGCTTGCGTTGTGTGTGTATTTTCAGTGATTTAGTTTTTCTTGCCAGGCACTTTTAACCTGCTGTTGCTTGCATGAAATCTGTGATTCAAATCGTCTTTTGAACATAATTTTCAGAAGTTAAATGAAAGTGTGGAAATTTCAAAGTGGTTAACCACAATTGTTCTGTTCCTAAATGAAAATGGGACTTGTGAAAATATGAGAAATATTCGTACTTTTCTCTGTTAATACTGTACAAGCTGGCAGTGGCAGTGGATATAACACACACACACACACACACACACACACACACACACACACACACACACACACACACACGAGGCTGATCCTGAAAACATATCTCACCCAAAGAAGCAAAATCAAAGCAATACACCAACTAGCAGTACCAGTTTTCCAGTACAGTTGCGGAATATGAAACTGGCCACAAGCGGATATCAAAGAACTAGATATCAAAACAAGGAAACTCCTCACTCTCCACGAAATGTTCCACAAAATTCAGTGCATCCCAAGAATGTACATGCTGAGGAAAGAAGGAGGTGCTTCCGCTTCCGGTTGTGCCGGCGAGGTAGTGTTCTTCCAAGCTTCCACGTCATCAAAGTTACGTATTTTCCCGTTTGTGTTTTTGTCAAAACTGTACTGTTTATTTTACTGTGGATGTGTCCACTGTGTGTTTCTCGTTAGATCTCGGTTTGTAAATCGTGCATACCTGTGTGTAATAGTCGTTTTGTTCGTACCGCATTTGGGGCCTGGTCCCTTGAGGCTTTCCTGTCTCCTTGGTGGTCGTTTGTTGTCTATTTACTTTCGTTCTCTCACTGTATTGCTTTTTTCTATGTCTTTCTTTTCACCCCATACTTCCCCGAACATCTTACCCTTTGTTTAAAGTCTGAATTTAAAATAGAACTCAAAAAAAAAAAATCTTAATAATAATTTCCTTCTCTCCTCGTGGCTCCCCCTTCCCTGACCGTGACCACGTGTTTCGCCCCACCCGTTTTCTCTCCTTCCTTCATATCTGAACCCTTTCCAGCCGATACCTTCCAATTCTAGTTTTCACCATACTCCTTCGACCTTTCCCATTCTTCCTCAGATCCACTCTCACCGAACCTTCAAAAAAAAAAAAATCAATGAAGAATTTAAATAGTAGGCCCCTCCTCCCATACTAACACAATTGCTTATACACCTCCCTGTTCCTCCGTTCTCTGCTCACCTGGCGGTCAATCTCCTACTCTTCTGTTCCTGCTTCTGAACCTGTTCTGGAATCCTTCATCCTCCTTTGCCTCCATGCCCTCACTTGAGGGAATTTCTCAGATAGTTTTTACGGTTTGGTTTAAAAATGCTGAAACTTTCCCCTGCAGTGTTGTATTCTGTTGTATATTATAACACACTTTTCTTCTTCCTCTTTAAAAGGTTTTCTCCAATTTGCTCATCAAATCACTCCATTTCAAAAAAAATAAATCTCTTACAGTCCTTCCTTTCTACATTCCCTAAACTCACCTGCATTCCACCCCTCCTCTAACGTTTTCAAACGGATCTCTGACTTGAGAATCACAAGAAACTCATTTTGCAATAAATGTTCGTTTTCCATTAATCGACCAACACTTTCTAAAATCCCAACTCACCCCTCCCCTCCTAAAACCCCCCCTCATTGCTCCCCTCCTGAACTCCCCCCTCCCCTCCTAAACTCCCGTCCCGTCCTCCCCTCATAAACTCCCCCCTCACCCCCTAAACTCCCCCCTCCCCTTCAAATCTCCCCCTCACCCCTCATTGCCCAACTCCCCCCTCGCCCCTCCCCTCCTAAATTCCTCCCTCACCATCCCCTTCAAATCTCCCCACCCTCCATTTTTCTCCAATTCTCCCCTCAAACCCTCCTCCTCAAAGCAGCCTCCTCCCTACTTCCTCCCCCTTCCAACTCATACCTCCTCCAACCTTCTTCCTCGCTCTGCCCCTCCCCTCAAACAACACCTCACTGTGCCACATCCAATCACCATCAAACCTTTTGTCCTCCTCATCCTTCCCTTTCTTCTAGCTCTTCTGAAATCTCCGACAGATGATCAACAGCTCTCCCTACCTCCTCCTCTTCGTCATCTTAGCCTACCCCTCCCCTGTCCTCTATCCGATGCTCCCCCTTCCACTTCATTAACGGTATGGACCTCAAACATCCGGGGCCTTCGCTCAAACCTGACTGATCTCTCCATACAGGTTGCTTCTGACAAACCAGACTTAATCTGCATTAGAGAAACTTTCCTCCTTCAAGATGTCTCTGATTCCTTAATATCTCTCCCTGGTTACTCCTTCCTCCGGTATGATAGACCTGGACCTCGTCCTGGTGGTAGGGTTGCTATATTTATTTAAAAAAACTCTCTTCCTCAGTCTCCCTGCACTGCCCACAATCCACCCCACCCCCAGTAGTACCTCTGGGTACAGCTTCCCCCCCGCTCCCACCTTTTGTTCATATGTGTGCTGTACCATCCATCAAATAGTGATGACTCCATTTACATCTCACTGTCTGACAACATGGACCAACTTCTATCCACTCATCCCAACTCTCTCTTCCTCATATGCGGCGAATTCAACTGTCATCACACCAGCTGGCTGGGTGTGGGTACCTCTCTCACCAGCCACAGCACACCAGCCAAAGGACTTCTGCAACTCACTGGGACTGACACAATCTGTCAATTTCCCAATCTGGATCTCAGTCAATGGAGTATCTTCGCTTCTAGACTTGGTTATGACTAACTTCCCTGCAAATATCTGCTGTTCTTCTTCTGCTCCAATTGGTTCATCTGATCATTTCCTTGTTAAAGTGAAGATCTCTCTGGCCATTCTCAGAAAGCCTCATCAGTGTTGACAAGACTGTTATTTCACTCAGGCATGGTATTCATGGTATTCATGGCATGGTATTCAAACAGCCATCAATAATCTGCACTGGTCTCCCATCTCTACCGCCTCTGACATCAACTCTTCCTGGAAATTCTTCCAAAGTAAATAGATCCCTCTCATGCACAGATTTAACCCATCTCATCTTCAGTTGTCATACTCTTCCTCGCGTCCATGGTACAATGGTACACTGAGTCTTGTGGTGAGTCTTGTGCCCTGAAACAACTTGCCTTTGCCTTCTGGAAGGCAAATCCAACTGAAGGCAATATCCGTTCCTTTCACAAAGCTCGGAACAAGTGTGTGTCTACCCTCAGGAGAGCCAGGAAACAATATCTCTCCACTCTCCAGACTGAACTCTCAAACCTGTCTCCCTCCTCCAAATCCTGGTGGCATCTGGTCAAATCTGTTCCTGGTGTTTGTTCCCCTTCCATGCCCTCCCTTACCTCAAACTGCTACACAGCTGACAACAACCACACAACAACAGGCATTTTAAGGCTATTTTCCCTGCTGGAGCAGAAGTTAGCCTTGTGGGCCCCATGACAATCTTCTCCATTTTACCCTATTTTCTGCATCTCTCCTTGTTAACCCCCTTGCCCGCATTTCTTCTTCTACCACATTTAGCCAAGTCTTTCTCGGACTTCCCCGTCCTCTACTTCCTGCTACATTCATTTCTATCACTCTTCTCAACCAGTCACTTTCATCCTTCCTCAACACATGACCAAACCATCTCAACCTGTTCCTCTTCACAGCATCCATCACAGGCTCTATTCCCATCATCTTTCGCAATTCATCATTTGTCTTCCTCTCTCTCAACGATACTCCGCACATCCACCGAACCATTCGCATTTCCACCCTTTCCAGGCTTCGTTACTGCTCTACGTTCATTACCCATGTCTCGCTCCCATAAATCATAACACTTCTCACACATGCAGCATACACCTTTCCCTTCAGCTTCAACAACACTCCCCTCCTCGTCAGCACGCCACTCAGTTCCCGAAACTTCTTCCATGCACATCTCACTGCAGCAACCGTTGCCGAGTTTTATCCACCTAATCCATTCAGCATGTCTCCTAGGTAGCAAAATGTTTTCACACCTTCCGGCTTCATGCCGTCTCCAAGATCCAACTCAACATTTCCTCCATTGGCATCGTAAAAATTCATCTCAGAACAACTGTACACACAAAGGCACAATAATGTATGTAGAGTAATCCACTGGCACATCTGCAGACATTTCAATATCCCAGTTTCACAAAACTCATGGAAACATGAACCAAAAGCCATCATTGAAAACAAGGACATAATGCTCACATATGACTTGATTATCCCATACAGCGTGAACATAGAAAACAAAGCACTGCAACTGGACATAGTACACAGGAACAAAAAAGGAAAAGACAGCATTAGTGATTGAGATATCAGTACCCAGCGAGTTTGGCCTAAATAATGCAGAAATCAAGAAAATGACCAAATACCAGGACCTCAAAGATGAAGTGAAAAGATCCTGGAAGCTGAAGAGTGCCGAAATAGTATCAGTGATAATTGGGGCACTGGGAACGATAAAGAGGAACCTTACAGAGATCTTAAAAAAACATCCCTGGGAACATTAACACAAATAAAGTACAGTGGAGGGTGCACGGGCGGGGCTTGGTGACGATCCTGAAAATATCCCTCGAAACAAAACTCTAAGAACAAAACTTCACAACTTAGCCCGTGAATTAGCAATCTTAGCAACTTAGCAATCATTCACCGAAGCAGAGGTGGATACTTTGAGTCCTGGGAGGACTCCATCCCATCTTCTAAACCCCAAATTATGAAGAAAACAACCAACGACACACACACACTGAAGAAAACAACCAACAGCACTCACACACACACACACACACACACACACACACACACACACACACACACACACACACACACACACACACACACACACACACACACACACACACACACACACACACACACACACCCCTTACTGGAAAGTTGTTTTCTCACTCAGTTAACATTTCTCTTTATACCCACCTCCTTTCCACCAATTTTGGTACATATGGTCAATGCCCCTATATTCTCGACTACACTCCAATGTTGTTTGCTTTTCCATGAGCATTGACTCAGTCTCAAAAACAAACCAGAATTGTTGTACAACGCTCCTTTCCTATTCCATCACCAGGCGATGACGCTCGCTGTAAGGGTTTCACTCCTTACAGCGAACTGAGTTTTCACTCCGTTTGTTTTCTTGTTTGTTTGTCCAGGCAATATCTCAGGCATCCTTTGAGCTAGGAAGCTGAAATTGGGCACAATAGTGAGCAAGTGCTTCGGCAAAAACGGTACTTTTATTTTTTGATTAATCAATTAATTGATTAATTGCTTAATTCTTATCGATTTATTAAGTACTTATTTATTTTCTTTCTCATCTGGGCAATATCTCAGGCACGTTTTGAGTTAGGAAGCACATATTTGGACATGACAATGACCAAGTGATTTGGCTGTAAAGGATATTTCAGATTTATTGATTATTCAATTAATCAATTAATTATTTAGTTATTCGAGTAATTACCTAATTAATTAATTTTATAAAGTTACAGATTTGAATGAACCGCTGATTTGGCTATTCCATTAGCCAATTGATTAATAATTTAATTATTTTACAATTGCCATTTATTTATTTTCATTATTAATCGCTTATTTATTTCCTTTCTCGTCTGGGCAATATCTCAGGCACCTTTTGAGCTAGGAAGCTGATATTTGGACACGACAGTGACCAAATGATTTGGCTATAATTAATCAATAACTCAATTAATTATTTGATTAATCAATTAATGAATTATTTATTTTTTCAATTAATGAATTATTTAATTATCAAAAAGTTTCCGCTTCGGATGAAACACTGGTGGTTTTGGTATGCTATTAGCCAATTGATTAAGAAATTAATTATTTTACGATTATTATTTATTTATTTTAATTACGCAATTAATCAATCAATTATTGTACACCTCTCCCTCCCAATTCTGAAGGCAACCCTGGCAATGCCGCGTGCTGGTGGATATGTTATTTATTTGGCATGGGGGCGGTGTACTTTGAATGTAACTGCACTTGTTTTGCTTATTTTTGGTGGTTCACTTTGTAACTCAGAAAGTCTTTTTTTCTTATCAGAATCAGATTGTGATGTGCATGTTTGTTTACTGTCTGAAAATTGCAGAACTTAACCGATCCTATCGACACTTACCGAGCCAGGTCGACACATCTCAAATCCAGAATAGTTTGGCCCCAAAAAACGTGAACAAATTCCTTCAATGAAATCAGGAGAGACCTGCAGAAAGACCAACATAATATTACTAGTAAAAACGACAATAAAAAAAATAGATTAAATTCAGTTATAGAAGATGTAGATGCCACTGCCTTTATGTAGGCTGCCATGACAGCATTTTAGAGTTTAATGATGAAGTGTGAATTAGACTAAGTTCAGCAAGGTTGGGCCAATACCCTGATGAAAGTTGGGCTTTTGAGTCACGAGTTGGACTTTGAATGTGCTATGATTATATATGGAAAAATGGCAAAACTTTGAAGCCACCATCCCTCCTTCTCCCCAACTGCATTTGCCTTTTTCATGCATTCCCCTTCACTAGATGTACATTTCCTTCGCTCGCAATGTCAACTCCCCGAACCTCGTCATCCCATATTCTCTGCCATCAATTTCTTTTTCTTAAATTACAACCTTTTCACCCTTGTGTAAATAATATGTACTGTAGATTGGCCCCGACTGAAAGAACTCCACAATTTTCCACCAGTGCACATGATTGCTGCCCTGACACACACATACCGGCCTGCCACGTAAAGCTCCCTCCAACGAGTCAACGAGATCAGCGGTGATGCCAAGTAATGTCTGGTAGTTCGCCAGTAGCTGACCATAACGCCGACATTGAGTTTCATGATCTGTTCCAGAACCCAATGATCCTCTCTCACACAAAGAGCCTATAAAAACAAAATGTTGATTTTTAAAACTCAGACTTTCTCCTGCAAGTTTATATATGTAATGTATAGTTGGCTCGACTCAAACAAAGCCAATAGAAATCTCACGCAACAAAGTCGGACAGTGTGTAATCAGCAGAGGCCTATATAGGGCTAATGTGCTCGGCCCATCAGGAAGCAAGATGGCGGCAATATCGTTTCGTCTGGGCACTGTGGTGGGTGGAGTCAAGCGACAGATGTGGGTGTGGTCCAGCAGCTATCCGACCAATGGGTGCACATTTCAAAAATCAACACCCAACAAGAAACCTAGCAACAACAACAACAACAGCACCAACAACAGAAACAACAACAGCAACGCAAAGCTCTTGTAGACACCTGCAACTAAAATTGTTCAAGGGAGGTATTAGCATCGTGCGGTGTCCATCACTCAGGCAGTCAGGATGGATATAAACACTCAGAACTTCTTCTCCAAACCACAACCATCATCAACTGTGATGTAAGAAAGTTTGTTCACAGCATTAAAAAGTCAGTGTCTTCGTGGGTTTACTGGGGGTCAAAGTGGGTCCAGGTTTGACCTCCCCAAAATAGGTATTTACACCTACAAGTGGTTCCCTGGTTCTACCAACCCCAGATTTTTTCTTTTAAAATACCATACGTGCCTTTTTTCGTTTAAAAAAAATACAGTATAGGTATAAACGTGTGCGTGTGTGTGGAAAACTCACCTCGTTTAGTCTGCTTAGTCTGCTTCATTGTTTTCTGTTTAGCTTGTCAAGGAATAAAAAAATAATAGAAAACATAATTCAATATGAATGTGGCAAAGGATAGGCCTCCGCTTGCATTAGTTATCAACCCACTGTTACGTTTGATCTCAATCAAAGGTGACATGAGAAATTAAAGGTCACATGAGTGAGCACGACCGAGAAAAGTGAGATAAGTAGAAGAGATCAGATGTCTCCTCTAGCCTCCAACGCCTCTGCACCTCAGTTGCTTCTAACGCGAGTAATGGTCTGTAAAATGATTTCAAAGGGCACATGCTCTATGACCTGTTGAACCCAAAATCGAATCAGTTCATCTTTATCATAGTCCATACTTGTGCCAAGTTTCGTTGTATTCCCTCCAGTGATTCACAAGCTATCATGGTAACAAAAAATGACATAACATATGGAAGGACACATGGACAGACACATGGATGCAAATAAAGACAGATGGACGGACTGACTGCAGAGTGCAGAGGCATAATCAAAAGCTTATCAAAAGAAGGAGAAACGTATGCCGTAAAATGGGGTGAATAGGGACAGCAAGGTGAATAGGGACACAAACTGAAAAAAAGTTCGGAAACCTTTTTCGCTGAAAATTGATAACCAAACTGATTTGTTGATATTTGGGTTGAAAGTGTTCTCTTGTTTTTTTTTAAAGCAACTCATAGTCCCTATTAACCCCATATATGGGTTAAATAGGAATAAATAGGATTTTTATGGCCGTCCCTATTCACCCCGTTTTACGGGTGAATAGGGATAGTCACTAATACAAAAAAATAATAATCAAGAAACAATCCTGAGTTTCCAACTTATTGCTAAATTGATAGCTCAGATGGATGCACATAATATGCACCCATAATATAAACCATGGTGCCAATGAAAAAAATATGGGATAAAAAGTTTCTCCAAACTGTCCCGATTTCTTCATTATTATTTTTTTGTATTAGTGAGTGTCCCTATTCACCCGTAAAACGGGGTGAATAGGGACAGCCATAAAAATCCTATTTATTCCTATTTAACCCATATATGGGGTTAATAGGGACTATAAGTTGCTTTTTAAAAAAACAGGAGAACACTTTCAACCCAAATATCAACAAATCAGTATGGTTATCAATTTTCAGCGAAAAAAGTTTCCGAACTTTTTTCAGTTTGTGTCCCTATTCACCTTGCTGTCCCTATTCATCCCATTTTACGGTAAAGCAAATATCCATGTTCTGAAAGATGCTAGCAATTTATATGTCAGCTGCCATGCCGTAATTCTGTCGTACGGCATTGCTACTAAGTGGTGGATACGTATAGAACAAGCAGCCTCGATTCATTGGATGGACATTTTTCAAACTTCTCAAGAAGTGTTTTCAACTTGGTCCTCAGTTCACACATCCAGGAATTCTGTCAAAATTAGTGCACGGCAACACGGTTAATGCAAGATGTGTGAAAATACTTTAAAATAGCAATGTGAGATGGGTGACAAGTTACAGGAGAGGTGGCACAAAGAAAGCATTTCGGTTAAAAAAAAAAGGATTTTAACAAGCAACAGGACATTTGAAAAGGACTAACCCTCATAACGAGGACACAACAACAACAACAACAACAACAACAACATGCATTTTAAGGCCATTTTCCCTGCAAGAGCGGGGGTTAGCCAAGGACAGGAGACAGGAGGACAGGACATAACGAGGACAGGAGAGAGATAAAATGAAAACTTGGAAAAAAACATCAGCAAGACAAAAAAACATCAGCAAGAAAAAAAAACATCAACAAGACAAAAAAAACATCAGCAAAAAAAAAATATCAGCAAGACAAAAAAACATCAGCAAGACAAAAAAACATCAGCAAGACAAAAAAACATCAGCAAGACAAAAAACATCAGCAAGAAAAAAAACATCAGCAAGACAAAAAAACATCAGCAAGAAAAAAATATCAGCAAGACAAAAAAACATCAGCAAGACAAAAAAACATCAGCAAGACAAAAGAGTTCACGGTGGCCATATGGTAGCGAATGTTTCATGAGCCTGGGATATTCTGTGAATTTGAGCAAAAGCAAGCTGTATACATCAACGCTATCTCTAATCAAATTGACAATCATTGTTATTGGGATGTGCATTTTGGGAGTGTCATTTGGATGATGGCACCGAAACAATCCCTCCCCTACTCCTCCTCCCCCCACCCCAAACAAAAATGGAGGCATACACGGGTCAACATGCAGCTAAATTACCGCTCAAAAACAGGTTTATATATGGTGGTGTTTGACAAAGGTGGTGAGTGCATGTCACAATTCAACACAATAAGTTGTGAGTTATCTTGAAGTCATTCAAACTCTATATTCCCACAACTGGTTTCCTTTGTCCAAAGGCTTACCTTTTTATCCAAATGTGAGGGGCTTGGTTTATGGTGGGTGTGGTTTATTTTTAGAATAAAAACAAACAAACAATGTCCATGTTTCAGAATGGAGAACCCAGGTATGTATGAGTGAAGAGGTGAAGTTTGGGAAAAGTCTGACATTGTATTGTAGCGACCCATGAGTCCCCCAAGCAAGACCGGCATCAGAATCTCCTTGCTCCAGCCGGTGACGTCACCGGCGGGGATCCCCGGCGCCAGAGTGGCTGGTCACGTGACCGCCAAAGCGTGCCGCGCGTGCAGGTATAATGAGCTACACCTGTGGATCACGTGACCACCGAAGCACGCCTCGCTTGAGAGGCGTGGCTTTCGGTTTCGGTTTTTATTTATAAGGCAGCCCGATAAACGGGCTTTTTAGTGTTCCCGAGTTGGTTTTACGAATAAACATCTTCTCGGACGAGTTTGTGCCTTGCCATCCTTTTATCCGTATTCTGCTGGAGCCCGGACTCCTTCACTGGTGACCCCGAATTTGCAACACGGCAATGGACACCGCAGTGTCCCTCAAGCTGCCCACCTTCTGGGAAGCACATGCCGCCGTCTGGTTCGCGCAGGCGGACTCCCAGTTCGCCCTGCGTGGCATCACGGAGGACGCCACCCGCTACCATTACATGGTCGCCGCGCTCGGCTCCGCGACCGCCGCCCGCTGCCTGAGCTTCCTCCAGTACCCGCCCGCTGACGGCAAGTACGACGCCATCAAGGCACTTCTGCTGGGCGCTTTCGCCCTTTCCCCGGCTGAGCGCGCACGACGCCTGCTCGACCTACCGGAGCTCGGCGATACACGCCCGTCTGAGCGCATGGACTACATGCTCACGTTGCTCGGCGAGCACCCCTCGGATTTCCTGTTTCAGGAGCTCTTTCTTCGCCAGCTCCCGGCCCCGGTCCGGGTCGCCCTGGCAGGTACGACCATCGTAAACCCCTGCGACCTCGCCAAGGAGACCGACAAGATCGCTTCGGCAAGCCAGCTCGCTGGAGCGGCGAGCCAGCTCATCGGGGTGGCGGCCGGCAGCCTTCCCGCCCACCCGCCCGCGACGCAGTCTCCTTCCCGGAGACCACCGGGCCGGCACGACTGGCAGCGGCGACGCCGCGTCACCCGGTCCCGACGCGTCGACCGGAGCCCCCGCCGGACCCGGCCTGGTGCTATTTCCACGCCAGGTTCGGGCGGCAGGCCCGATCATGCCGACCCCCGTGCACGTTCGACCCCGGGAAACGGGCGAGCCGGCGTTCCCTCCCAGCAATGAACGCCGGCCGTTCCGGAAACCTGCTGTTCATCGCGGACCGAGCGTCGGGGCGGCGCTTCCTCTGTGACACCGGCGCCCAGCTGAGCGTCATTCCCGCTTCGGCGGAGGACAGGTGGGCCGCCGTCTCCGGCCCCCCATTGGTCGCGGCCAACGGCTCCGCCATCCGCACTTTCGGCCCACGCACCATCGCCCCCCGCTTCGGCAGCCAGCTCTTTCACTGGGAGTTCGTGACGGCGGACATCCCCATGGCTTTGCTCGGGGCCGATTTATTGTGCGCCCACGGGCTGCTGGTAGACGTGAAACGCCGGCGTCTTCCCTGGCGTGCGCCTTGACCCGGGCCGCACCCACCGAGTTTTCCTGCGCCCTCCCATTGGCGGACGACTTCGCACGTCTCCTCACAAAGTTCCCGGCCCTCACGCGGCCGACGTTTTCGGCCCTCGCGGGGAGGCACGGCATCGAGCATCACATCCCCACTACGGGCCCGCCGGTGTACGCCCGGGCTCGCCATCTCGACCCCGCCAAACTCGCCGTCGCCAAGGCCGAGTTCACGGCGCTGGAGCGCCTCGGCATCGTACGGCGCTCCGGCAGCGCCTGGGCCTCGCCGTTGCACATCGCCCAGAAGCCGGGGGGCGGATGGCGGCCATGCGGCGACTACCGCCGCCTCAACGACGCCACTACCCCCGACAGGTACCCCGTCCCGCAAATCCAGGATTTTTCCGCCCGGTTGGCGGGGCGGACCATTTTTTCTAAAGTGGACCTGATTCGGGGGTACCACCAGGTGCCCGTCCGCCCGGCCGACATCCGAAAGACGGCCGTGATCACACCTTTCGGCCTCTTTGAGTTCCTCCGGATGCCCTTCGGCCTCAAACGCGGCGCAGGCGTTCCAGCGCCTGATGGACGGCGTGCTGCGCGACCTGCCGTTCCTCTTCACCTACCTGGATGACATCGTCGCCAGCACGTCCAGAGCCGAGCACCTCCTCCACCTCCGGACGCTCTTCGGCTGCCTCAGCGAGCACGGCTTGATTGTCAACCCGGCCAAATGTCACTTTGGTGCGGCGACGATCGACTTTTTGGGCCACCGCATCACCCGGCACGGCGCTGTGCCGTTGCCGGCCAAAGTCGAGGCCATCGCCGCTTTCCCGCGCCCCCGCTCCGTCAAGGCGCTGCAGGAGTTCCTCGGGATGGTGAACTTCTACCACCGCTTCGTGCCCCGAGCGGCGCATCTCATGCGGCCCTTGTACGCCACCCTCCGAGGCCAGCCGGCGAAGCACGACGTCGTCTCCCGTCGGCGCCAGAGTGGCTGGTCACGTGACCGCCAAAGCGTGCCGCCCGTGCGGGTATAATGAGCTACACCTGTGGATCACGTGACCACTGAAGCACGCCTCGCTTGAGAGGCGTGGCTTTCGGTTTCGGTTTTTGCTTTATAAGGCAGCCCGATAAACGGGCTTTTTAGTGTTCCCGAGTTGGTTTTACGAATAAACATCTTCTCGGACGAGTTTGTGCCTTGCCATCCTTTTATCCATATTCTGCTGGAGTCCGGACTCCTTCAGTATAATAATACAGTCTGTATTGCATCCAAGCAAAGGTACCTGGCGTTGTCGGGTAACACAGAGTCGCTTCATTAAGGGAATATGAAGAGAGAGGGGGAGGGAAAGGAGGTGAAGCAGAGGGGTGGGAGAGAGAGAAGGGGTGGGGGGAGAGAGAGAGAGAGAATGGAGGAGGGTGAGGGGGGAAGGGAGGGGAAGGCAGCATAATGGGAGGAGGGCAAAGTGGAATGGAGAGGGGGAGCGAGAGGGGGAGGGTGATGGTGAGGGGAGGAGGAGGGAGAGAGAGGGGAGGGGAAGGGAGGATGGGAGGAGGGGAAGGGAGAATAGGAGAGGGAGGGGAAAGGGGTGGAGGAGAGAGAGAGGGGAGAGGAAGGGAAAAGGGGTGGAAGAGAGAGTAGAGAGAGAGGTAGGAAGAGAGAGAGGGAGGTATAAAGGAGGGGAGGGGGGAGAACCTCACCAATTGTCGCTAATCACAGCAGATCGATCGAAAGCAGATCACACAAAAAGGGGGAAAATAAAATATTTTTAGCAGGCGAGGAACCACCCGAAGCACCGCACGGTGCACAACACCACGGACCCCAACGCATGCACATGGGAAGGTGGTGGGCTTCCTTTGTTCGTCAATCAATGTTTTTACTCTTTAAGGAAGGAAATAAATAAAATATACTCAGGAGGAGGAGGGAGCAGGGATGTTTCATCGATAACAAACTGGAACGGCACTCGGTAGAGAGCAAGTAAATAACGATATTTCTGGTCAATGAAAATATTAAGCCTGTTTGAATTTACAGACGATTGGCGGCACAGTATTGTTATAACATGTCAAAGTTATAGCCAAGCTTAATTAAAGCTAAAGTAGAGGTCAAATATTAACTAATCATGTGCATGGTGTATGGTGTAGTAAAATGTAAATGAATGGTGTACTGGCTTACTGTAAATAACTTTTGGAAGGTTGGATGAGAAGAAGGATTCTGTACTGATGGCAAAGCAAAAAAGGGCAGCAATTCTGGGTGGTGACTGAGCTCAGCTCCATGTGTTGCCAAGTAGAACTTAAACCGTTTCATTGTAATTCCAGCACAGTCCTCGACCTAAATGCACAACAAAGGGGACACAAGATCTACTTGACTGACTTGTATCACCTGGTGTTGGCCTAATAGTTAGGGCGGCGGGCTTGGGATCCATAAGGTCCTGAGTTCGAATCCCGTTGAATGAATGTCAGGTGGGGTTGACTCAGCCTGTCATCCTTCCGAGGTCGTGCAAAATGAGTGCCAGATAACTGGTTATAGAGACGCATTGCATCAGCGGCAGCCGCGCCCACATAAAAATGATGCAACCAACAGCCGGATGGCTGCACACGAACCACAACCACTGCTTTGTGCTGGAAGAGGTGTTAAACATGCTATTCATTCATATGTGTTCCAAATTGTTTTTTCACAATCATACATTTTCATTGCCTGAAACAGCTTGAACAGATGGAAAAATAATTCAAGGTAGTAGAGTCGTCATTCTCGAATCTAGATAGACAGAAAAAAACGTTTGTGGTTGTAGCGAGGCAAATATGACTAAAAATATACAACGAGGTTTTTCCAAAAAGTTTGTATTTTTCGACAAATAACTTAATTGCGCGTATATAACAAGCATAACTCAATAGGGTTTAAAATGTGAAAAAAAGTTTTTAGAAACTTTTCAGAAAAGGAAAAGGAGGCGAATACAGGAAAAAACTAGAACGCCACTCAGTGGAGCGCATACTTCCGCCGTGGGTCAAGTTGGAATAATACGTTTTGTTTAACATCCCCTCTCCCCAAAACAATAAATGAATGAAAAAGAAAGTAAACCCTAACTGTCAGAGAATTTATTTTTATATATCTCGGAATTAGAGGAGAAAAACATCATTTAAGAATAAGAATAAAAGCTTTAATGCAGTAAAACAGAAAAAAAATTCCCAAAACAATTCCCCCCAAAAAATCCTGGATCCGGAATAATATCCTGAGCTTCACCAAAAACTAATCAATTCTTCCTTGTCCCAAGGGCAATCATCCCACCAACTTTCATCCAAATCCGTTCAGAACTTTTCCAGATATCTTGTTCACAAACACACGAACACATGAACATACGAACACACATACGCACGTACGCACACACACACGGACGGACACGATCAAATGCATTACTCCCTGGCGGGAGTAACGAGAACGGCACTCGGTAGAGAGCATACCTCCGCCAGGTGAACAGTTTACGTTTTGTATCCCACTCATAGGCGGGATCTGGATTCTGACCTGAACCAAAATCGAATTGGCTTGTTGTTGTCACCAAACCAATTCATCCACCTAGTTTTGTCATAATCCATCCACAACTTTTTGAGATATTGTGCACACAAACACACAAACAGACAGGAGTGAAAACATAACCTCCATCCACCTTGTGTGGGTGGAGGTAATAAGGGAATGCGGAGAAGTATGGAAAACGGTGAAGAACAGGGGAGATAAAAAAATTAAAAGGAGAGGGCCATAAAAACAAGCATTCTGAGTATTGCGCTGCAATACATGTCCCCTACCGGCAGTCTGTCGTCCGGAAAACTGTTGGGGAAATTACCAAGGGTTATTTACCCACAGGTTCTGAATCGTTCCCAATCGCTAATTACCTCAGGACAGGCTCACCTGTGATTCGCACTCGGAACTTCGATTTATACACCTCGCAGACAGGTCAGCAGAAGCACGAGAAAATACGTTGTTTTTCAAGATCAATGATCGACGTGTACATATATGTTGCTCGGCTTGGCTCCGCCCCTCCTGAAAGAGCGCGCTGTGTCACGCTTTTGACGTTCGCGAGACGAGGCTGAGGGCACGCATTGCGGCTTGAGGAGAACTCTAGAATAAACAAAGTGCCATAACTTTGTCAAAAATGATGGAATATGCAAATTTATGCACGGTTGATGCTGGTTTTCAAACTTGATCTGAGGTAAGCTGAGACACGTGTGTCACGCCTCGCCTCGTTGATAAGCCCGCAAGGTCGCTCCGTGGAGCGGCCTGCACGTATTGCACTGTGTGAATTATATAATTACCAACTCACGGTCTGAGGTACTAGCGATTCAAGAGATATCCATTTTAAAAAAATATTTTCGTTTAATTAACGATATCTGCCAAACCACATGCACTATCGCAAATTCCAAAAGGACATTTTAGTAGACTGACATGCTGAACAGATCTGTGAAGTTTCCCCTCGATTGGATCAAAAATGAGGGAGGGGCTCGGTTTTAAATGTTCATGCTTAAAAACATCATAACTCTGAAACCATGTGATGCATGACGTCATGCTCGCTGACTTTTTTGTTCGGCATGGGTATGCGATTCTGCCTGCAAAGTTTGGCCTCGATCTGTTGAGCCGTTGCAGAGAAAAAGTGGTTTTCGTGTTTTCATGAAAAACAATATGGCGGCCGAACCACGTGACCCGTGACATCCTAATTACCATTAAAATATTCTACAGACCGATTCCCCCATACTCCCGGTGTGTACCCTGGATAAGAATAGGTACACCGTATCCCTGCGTGTCGTAAAAGACGACTAAGAGGGTTGGCGTCAGGAAGGGCATCCGGCCATAAAAACATTGCCTCAAAAAGGGAACCATGACAATTACAACTACATATGGGCAGGGTACAGCCCGAAGTGGAGATCGGTTTCTGAGGTTTGGGACATGGAATGTAGGGACAATGACAGGGAGATCAGGAGAAGTGGTGGAAGTATTGGTCAGAAGAAGAGTAGACATATGTTGTGTGCAAGAGACGAGATGGAAGGGAAGTGGTGTGAGAATGGTGAAGGGTAGGCAGGGACAGAAATACAAGTTTGTGTGGCAAGGGTGCCTGGAGGGCGTGAATGGTGTTGGTGTCCTGTTTTCTGAGGAGTTTGTAGACAGTGTGGTGAGTGTGACTAGAGTGAGTGATAGGTTGATGATGGTGAAAATGATGATTGGAAAGCTCTTGGTGAACGTCATCTCGGGATATGCTCCGCAGGTTGGTCGAAGCGATGAAGAAAAGGACAAGTTCTGGTGTGCGATAGAGAAGCTGATGGAAACCGTGAAAGATGAGGAAGTTGTTGTGGTAGGAGGAGACCTAAATGGACATGTGGGAAGGAGTATGGACGGTTTTGATGGAGTTCATGGGGGTTACGGATATGGTGTGAGAAATGGAGAAGGTGAAAGGATTTTGGAGTTTGCTGATGGAGCTGATTTGTTGATTTGTAATACTCAGTTCCAGAAAGAGGATAATAAGCTTGTTACATACATGTCAGGTGGGTCGACAACAACCGTTGACTACCTGATGGTGCGTAGGCGAGATAGGGGGCACCTCCGGGACACAAAGGTAAGGTAATCCCGGGGGAGGAGGCTGTTTCACAGCACCACTTGGTTGTCTGCGACGTAAGGGTGAAAGGTGTGAGGAGAGCTCGGCGGGTGAAGTACCAACCGAGAATGAAGGTGTGGAGGTTGAAAGAGGTGACAGTAAGGGAGGCATTAAAAGAGAGGCTGAGTAGGGTCGAGGATGATGTGGTTGAGCTTGAAAGTGGTTGGATGTCAATGAAAGCTAGTCTGTTGGGAGCCGTTGGTGAGGTATGTGGATGGACAAAAGGACCACCGAGGCACTCGGAAACATGGTGGTGGGATGATGAAGTTGGAAAGAGGATTGACGTGAAGAGGAAGAAGTTCAAGGAGTGGCAGAAGGCGAAGGGTACGGGAGCAGAAACAGCAGAGCATGAAAGTTATAAGGCAGCCAGGAAGGCTGCAAAGAAAGAGGTAGCAAAGGCGCAGGAGGCATGTAGGAAAATGTTCGGAGAACGCTTGGATTCGGAAGAGGGTCAGAGAGCGGTATTCAGGATTGCAAAGCAGATAGCGAAAGAGAGGTGTGATGTGATGGGGGTGAGTTGCTTGAAGGATGAAGTGGGACAAATCATTGTCGACGCAGATGGAATTAAAGGAAGATGGAAAAGATATATGGAAATGCTGTTGAATACAGAGAATGAATGGGATGGCAACATAGAGAGTAACCCAGTTTTAGGACCGGCAGAGAAGATAACTGAGAAGGAAGTTGAGGAAGCGATAAAAGCAATGAAGGGTAGAAAAGCGGGAGGGCCAACGGGAGTTGTGGGAGATATGTTGAAGGCAGCAGGAAGTTGGGGTGTGAAGAGAATGACAGAGATCTGTAATCTGGTGGTGAAAGAAGGCCGCATTCCAGTGGATTGGGAACTGAGTACCCTCGTCCCTCTATACAAGAGGAAAGGTGACCCTCTGGAGTGTGGCTCGCACCGAGCGAAAAAGTTATTGGAGCATGGAATGAAAGTCTTGGAAAGGGTGTTGGAGAGGAGGATAAGGAAGAAAGTGAAGATCGACGAAATGCAGTTTGGATTCATGCCAGGAAGAGGAACGACAGATGCGCTTTTCATTGTGAGGCAGTTGCAGGAGAAGTACATGGAGAAGAGGAAGAAGTTGTTTCTTGGGTTTGTTGATCTGGAGAAAGCATTCGATAGGTTACCACTCAAAGTATTGACGTGGGCATTGAGGAAGTTAGGAGTGGAGGAATGGTTGATCAGAGTAGTGATGGCAATGTACAAAAGAGCGCGCACAGCTGTAAGGACGAAGGACGGGAACAGTGGTGAGTTTGAGGTGAAGGTGGGAGTGCATCAGGGGTCGGTACTAAGTCCACTACTATTTGTAGCTGTGATGGAGGTGCTGGCTCAGAACGTAAAGGAGGGTTTACCGTGGGAGTTGTTGTATGCAGATGATCTGGTGTTGATTGCGGAAAGTATGGATGGACTGAAGGAAAAGATGAACACGTGGAAGGAATGTATGGAGACAAAAGGTCTGAAGGTGAATATCGGAAAGACGAAGGTGATGGCAAGTGGTAAAGCATGTGGTGAGGTGGAAAGAACTGGGAAGTGGCCCTGTGCTGTGTGTAGGAAGGGTGTCGGAGTGAACTCCATTCAATGTACAATGTGCGCTGAGTGGGTTCATCAAAAATGTAGTGGTCTGAGAGGGTCATTATCCAGTGTGGCAGCTACATTCAAGTGTAAGGTGTGCACAGATGGAGCTGCAGATGGAGGAGATGTTGAGTTGGATCTTGGAGACGGCGTGAAGCTGGAAGGTGTGAAAACATTTTGCTACCTCGGAGACATGCTGAATGGAGAAGGTGGATCAGACTCGGCAACGGTTGCTCGAGTGAGATATGCATGGAAGAAGTTTCGGGAACTGAGTAGCGTGCTGATGATGAGGGGAGTGTCGTTGAAGCTGAAGGGAAAGGTGTATGCTGCATGTGTGAGAAGTGTTATGATTTATGGGAGCGAGACATGGGTAATTAACGTAGAGCAGCAACGAAGGTTGGAAAGGGTGGAAATGCAAATGGTTCGACGGATGTGCGGAGTATCGTTGAGAGAGAGGAAGACAAATGATGAATTGCGAAAGATGATGGGAATAGAGCCTGTGATTGATGCTGTGAAGAGGAACAGGTTGAGATGGTTTGGTCATGTGTTGAGGAAGGATGAAAGTGACTGGTTGAGAAGAGTGATGGAAATGAATGTAGAAGGAAGCAGAGGACGGGGAAGACCGAGAAAGACTTGGCTAAAGATGGTGGAAGAAGAAATGCGGGCAAGGGGGTTAACAAGGAGAGGTGCAGAAAATAGGGCAAAATGGAGAAGATTGTCATGGGGACCACAAGGCTAACCCCCACTCTAGCAGGGAAAATGGCCTTTTTTTTTTTTTTTTTTTTTTTTTTGTATACAAGATCGAGGCTCGTGAAAGAGCTAACATTAATCACACAAAAAGACAAACCGACACACAAAACACAAAAAACAAGGGGAGCGGTAGACAAGATGGGGAGAGAGGGGGAAGGACACAAAAGAGAGGGGGAAGGACACAAACACAACATTTGAGAGCAGGGACATCGGGAGGACTTGGGGGGAGGTGGGAGAGGATTAAAACATATGAACACTGCAAGGACTCTGGGGTGAATTACCGGGGGTAGAAAAGATCAAGGTTTTCGATGGGGGAAGATAAGAGATGGTGGTGAACAGCTGTTTTAAAGACCTGGAGGGAGGAGTGGGATTGAAGGGAGTGGGGGAGTTTGTTCCAGAGGCGGGAGAAAAGGGGAATGAAAGAGTGAAGGTGAGCAGAGAGCCTAGACTTTGGCAGTTTAACCAGAAGAGGGTTGCAGGCAGATCTTGTGCGACCTGAAGGAATATTGGGGGGACAGAGCACAGAGAGAGCTGGGGGAGCAAGGCCGGAGAGGAGTCGGTAGAAGACAGAAAGACCACCAACCTGCCTGCGGTGAGTGAGTGAAAGGCCCTCGGCGTTGACTACATCGCAGGAGATTCCAATGATTCTGAAAGCTTTGGCCTCAACAGCGTGAAGCCGAGCAAGGTGTGAGGCAGGAGCACCAGCCCAGAGGGGGGAACAGTATTCCATTGAGCTGCGGATGAAAGCCTTGTATGTGGTGAGGAGCTCAGGTGTGCCAAGGAAGGACTTCGCACGACGGAGGATGCCCAGTCGGCGACTGGCTTTGGAGGCCAGCTTGGAAATGTGGTTTTCCCAAGAAAGATCATGGCAGATAGTGAGACCCAAAAGCTTGAGCGACAGAACTTCTTGGAGAGGATTGTTGAGAAAGTAGATGGGAGGGTTGTCCAGTCGGTCCTTTCGGAGAGACATTGTAAGAGTGTGAGATTTGTCAGGATTGAAAGACATGTTCCACTTGTTTGACCAGTCTGTGATTTTGTCCAGGTCTGCAGAGAGTGAGGAGGCTGCAGACTGCCGATCTGAGGGATGAGGAATGGAGCGACAGAGAGTAGAGTCGTCAGCAAAGAGATAGAGAGGATTTTCAAGAGAGTCAGAGAGATCATTGATGAAGACCAGAAAAAGCACAGGGCCCAGAACACTACCTTGGGGAACTCCAGCCTGAACAGGAAGAGGAGATGAGAGAAACCCATTCAGGGCCACACGTTGACTACGACCAGAGAGGAAGTCCGCCAGCCATGCGTGGAGATTTCCATGGATACCAAAGGAGGAGAGTTTGGAGAGCAGAGCAGGGTGCCAGACCGTATCGAAGGCACGTGAAATGTCAAGGGAGACAGCTCTAATTTCCTGTTTGGCGTTGAGGACCTCCATCCATTGTTGAGAAAGCAGAAGCAGCATGTCCAGAGTAGAGTGACCAGGTCTGAAACCAAATTGATGATCAGAGATCAAGCCATTGGAGAAGAGGAAAGATTTAATATCTGAAGCAATGATGGATTCCATGACTTTGCTGATAATTGGGAGAAGGCTGATTGGTCTGTAGTTGCTGGGATCTGTTTTTGCACCTTTTTTGTGCAAAGCGGTGATGTTGGCTGATTTCCAAGCAGATGGCAGATGACCTTGAGCAAAAGAGAGGGTGAAGAGAACAGAAAGAGGGAGTGAAAGTGCAGAAGAACATGATTTTAGGACCCGTGGGCTGATGCCGTCAGGACCAGTTGCAGAATCAGAGTCGAGGGTTGCCAGAAACTTTTCCACCTTGTCAGGAGGAAAGGACACAGAGTCCAGGAGCAGCTGGGTACGACTGGGTACGGTGGGTACAGAGAGGGATGGGTTTGGGACACAAGATTTAGAGGCAAACACAGAGTTGAGGCATTCAGCTTTTTCACGTGCGGAGTCAGCCGTTAAGCCGTTTGAGGTGAGGGAGGGGATGGAGGGGGAACAAACACCAGAAACAGATTTGACCAGACGCCACCAGGATTTGGAAGAGGGAGACAGATAAGAGAGTTCGGTCTTGAGAATGGTGAGATATTGTTTCCTGGCTCTCCTGAGGGTGGACACACACTTGTTTCGGGCTTTGTGAAAGGAAATGAGATTTCCTTCCGTTGGATTTGCTTTCCAGGAGACGAAAGCAAGTTGTTTCAGGGCAACAGCCTCACCACAAGATTCCGTGTACCATGGACGGGAGGAAGGGTATGACAACTGAAGACGAGATGGTATAAATCTGTGCATGAGAGAGAGCAATTTACTTTGAAAGAATTCCCAGGATGAGTTGATGTCAGAGGCGGTAGAGATGGGAGACCAGTCCAGATGATTGATGGCTGCTTGAAGACCGTGCCAGTTGGCCTGAGTGAAATGCCAGACTCGTCGACGCTGAGGAGGCTCTCTGAGAATGGTCAGAGAGATGTCCACTTTGACAAGCACATGATCAGATGAGCCGATTGGAGCAGAAGAAGAGCAGCAGACATTTTCAGGGAAGTTTTTTTTTTTTTTTTTTTTTTTTTGTATACAATATCGAGGCTCGTGAAAGAGCGAACATTCATCACACAGAAAGACAAACCGACACATAAAACATATAACATAGGGAGCGGTAGACAAGATGGGGAGAGAGGGGGAAGGACACAAACACAACATTTGAGAGCAGGGACCGAGAGACATGGAGACATCGAGAGATCTGAGAGGGCGAGGGCTTTGGGGGGGGGGGGGGGGGCGTGGGAAGGGGGCAGTGGGAGAGGTATAAAACATATGGACACTGCCAGGAGTAGGTGATAAATGTTGCTTCTGGGACACCTCCGTTTAACATGGGAAATCCCTATCTTATGTCATTTACCCCCCTGTCTTTAAAAAAAATCATAAACACCTCTATTTCTCCCTCTATGAACCTATAATCCTTCTCACCTTATGAACCTATGATCCTTCTCGCCTTATGAACCTATGATTTTCTTCCTTTATGAACCTATAATCCTTCTAGCCTTATGAACCTATGATCATTCTCACTTCCATGTAATTTTTACCCTATTCCCCCCACTAGCCCCTTAATGTAGTTCCTTAGACCACTCTACTAATGAGCCTATAAATATATTATCTCTTTCTAACTTTTTAAAGAGTTCCATTCTCCTATAGAACTCATCCCCATCAAGTATATTTATAAAGTATACAGGTTCCTTAACCTTTTGTTGTGAAAGTATAAAGTGGTATGTTTCACGGAGGGTTCTTGTTTGACCTCCTCCTCTCCCACATACCATTTTAAAATTATAATATTTATTATCCGATTGATAACCATTAAAGTTCTCACTCCACTCTAATATATTTTTCTTCCCGCCCTCCATTACCCCACTTAACAAATGAATACGTTTATCCGTCTTGAGAACCTTCTGACCAGTGATTCTCTCAACCTCTTGAATCTGATATTTTTCACATTCGTTATGTTTTCCATTTATATACCAAGGTTGATTACACCTCCACTCTTTAGTCTGGTTGATACTTGGTTCTATCATTTATATAATAGTAAAAAAGGTGGCGGTAGCCCATTAAAATCCCTAACCCCCTTTTTAACTTATCACTTATATATATACCTTATCACTTATATATCTTATCACATATATCTTATCACATATATCTTATCTATATATATAAAGTAGAGTTGGCCTCTATCTATGATCTCTAAGATCTCGAGAACCCGTGGACGGATTTGCGAGCGGAAAGTACTGTTCGACTCGGGATGGTCCCAGGAATGTCACGGAGACATAAACATTTTAAAAATTTCGGGTTTTAAAATTAGCGTATTATTAGCACTAGCAGAAGAGAGAGGGATTCGAAGGGAGGGAGCGCAGCGCTTCTAGCGCTTCTGACTACAGCACACCTTAAAATTAAAAAAACTTCGGGTCTACAATCTCTAAGATCTCGAGAACCCGTGGACGGATTTGCGAGCGGAAAGTACTGTTCGACTCGGGATGGTCCCAGGAATGTCACGGAGACATAAACATTAAAAAAAATTCGGGTTTTAAAATTAGCGTATTATTAGCACTAGCAGAAGAGAGAGGGATTCGAAGGGAGGGAGCGCAGCGCTTCTAGCGCTTCTGACTACAGCACACCTTAAAATTAAAAAAACTTCGGGTCTACAATCTCTAAGATCTCGAGAACCCGTGGACGGATTTGCGAGCGGAAAGTACTGTTCGACTCGGGATGGTCCCAGGAATGTCACGGAGACATAAACATTTAAAAAATTTCGGGTTTTAAAATTAGCGTATTATTAGCACTAGCAGAAGAGAGAGGGATTCGAAGGGAGGGAGCGCAGCGCTTCTAGCGCTTCTGACTACAGCACACCTTAAAATTAAAAAAACTTCGGGTCTACAATCTCTAAGATCTCGAGAACCCGTGGACGGATTTGCGAGCGGAAAGTACTGTTCGACTCGGGATGGTCCCAGGAATGTCACGGAGACATAAACATTTAAAAAATTTCGGGTTTTAAAATTAGCGTATTATTAGCACTAGCAGAAGAGAGAGGGATTCGAAGGGAGGGAGCGCAGCGCTTCTAGCGCTTCTGACTACAGCACACCTTAAAATTAAAAAAACTTCGGGTCTACAATCTCTAAGATCTCGAGAACCCGTGGACGGATTTGCGAGCGGAAAGTACTGTTCGACTCGGGATGGTCCCAGGAATGTCACGGAGACATAAACATTTAAAAAAATTCGGGTTTTAAAATTAGCGTATTATTAGCACTAGCAGAAGAGAGAGGGATTCGAAGGGAGGGAGCGCAGCGCTTCTAGCGCTTCTGACTACAGCACACCTTAAAATTAAAAAAACTTCGGGTTTTAAAATTAGTGTGTTACGCGTAATTAGCGCTAGCAGAAGAGGGAGGGAATCTAAGGGAGGGAGCGCAGTGCTCCCTCCAGCGCTTCTGTTAGCGTAATTAGCGTATTTCGGAACGTTAATTTTTCAACTTCATTATTCGGAATCAGTACGTCCCAGAGAACCTTCGTAACGTTACTTTTTCAACTTCATCCGATTGACATGGGACCAACGGCATGTGACAAAGAGTGAAACATACAGGCTACATTTATTTGACGACAATGAGTTCCGACTTCCGACCTCGGTGGGATGACAGGCTGAGTCAACCCCCCTGGTGTGAAGGGGGAGGAGGAGGGGAGGGGGAAGAGAAGGGGAGGGGAACGAGGGGAAGGGGATGGGAGGGGGGAGGGGGAGGGGGAAGGGGGAGGGGGAGAGGGGAGAGGGGGAGGGGAGGGGGGGAGGGGAAAGGGGGGGGAGGGGAGGGTAATCCCTTCTTCCCCTGGGCACCCCCGCACCCTTCCCTCCCCCCTTCCCCTCCCCCCTCCCCCCCTTCCCCCTCCCCCCCTACCCCCCCATTCCCCTCTCCTTCCTCTCCCCCCCTTCCCTCCCCTCCTCTCCCTCCTCCTCTCCTCCGCTCCTCCCCCTCCACCCTCCCCCGTTCCCCCTCCCCTCCTCTTCCCCCTCCCCTCCTCCTCCCACTCCCGTGCAAAGCCGGGTACCTCTGCTAGTCACTTATATATCTTATCACTTATATATCTTATCACTTATATATCTTATCATTTATATACTTATATAACCATAAGGGAGACTATCAATTCCATTTTCTAAAATAAACCTCTTATCATCAAAAGCCCCCAATGCTTTCTTATTCACCTCTTCTGAATATAATTGATGTTTATAACTTCTTATTCCATTAATCTTTCTAAACTCTTCTTTCTTTGTTGTTAAACAGTTATAATAATCCTTAAAGTTTATTGTTTCTTTAATGACATTTTTCTTTACACCTTTTAACTTCTTATCAGTCTTTTCAACGTTATTCACAATGTATTTATAAGCATAAGCCTTCGACCTCAATCCCACAAATTCACTCATAACATTTCCTCCCAATTCATCCTTGAACTTTCCAATCACCTTTTTATTTTTAGAAGAGAACAACTCACTCTCTGGACTGTAATTACTTGTATCATAGATATTAATGTCCTTTTTCATGTCTGAATAAACATCATCAGTATTAATTTTCAAAATAAAACTATCAGTATCCATATACAACAATGACACATTATCCTTATACTTTGATTTTAGATTAATATAAAAGTAATCATACATTAATGACTTTGACAAGTCAAGAATTGATGTTCCAATGTAAATAGGTTTGTCCATTTCAATACTCTCTTTAACCAAATGGATCGCACAAAAGTTCTCAGTAAAGACCTCAGCTCTAGTAAAACTCGGTCTATTAATTAATTTTGATGCTTGTTCCCAAGATGTTGCTAGTCTGATATTTTGTCTTTTCCTCACATTCTCCATGGTCTTACCAAAGACCGCATTATTCATCAATTTATAAAAGTCTTTCTCAAAATCTGTTTTTGACTCTGTTCTTCTTTGTGTATTAAAATCAATGTACCCCTTTAACCAATGACTTTGATTGAACTTTAGAACCCTGTGGATCTTCTCTACTCTTAGACCTTTTGATAAATATTGTCGCAAATTTCTTTGGTGTAGTACATAATTTTTCTTGTTATATAATGTAGTAAGTAATTTTTTTGTTGATTCACCTATATCAAACGATCGTTGATAATCACTCAACCATTCTTTCTTTGGACTTTCTTTCTCACAAGCAAATGGAAGATCTTTATGTTTGATATGAAGTTCTTCAGGATATTTTAAATCGACCTCAAAATAATAACCAACCTTTGAATCATCCAATTGTTTTTGTGTAGAGATACATACATCTTGTAAAACCTTTGTGTAGTCTTTTTCCTTTACCCATCTTAGTTTCCCATAAGGAAGAGCTTGAGACATTGCCCAACCATACAAGTTGTTTGCGTCATAGTACATCAAGTAAGAACTCTCTTTCGTTGAATCATAATTTGGAAGATATTTGTTATTTGCTTTTGCGTAGCTGCTCGAGCATACTTGTGAAATTCCACCTCTTTTTGCCTTTTCAATCATCAAAAGCATATCGACATCGGTTATCAAATCCAAATCTTGTTTTGTCATTTTCAACATCGCGCTCCAAGCCAATCCAGGTGCTGTGTAGTAGTGAGCAGGATCCAATCCATATCCAGTGCGACAAACAGATCTAAAGGCTTCAAATACATCGGCCAATAAAAGCACATCAGTTTTGAGATACAAATCGTGATACTCACCAAGATTCTTGATGTTATATTTTTCCCAAACATTTTGTGCGTGTACATAATCTTTATCAGATATATGACTGTTGTTTAATTTGTTATCGAAATTTTCTTTTAAAGGAAGTTGTGTTTCATTGAATCTCTCAAATGAGTCCATATAGTCATAGGGGTAAATTCCCTTTTGTGTTAGAAAATCTTTATCTGAAAAATACTCTGAAAGACATGGAAACTCTTTTAGATTTTGAACCAAGTTAGCCAATGGACTTGCCATGAATTTAAATGTATCAAGAAATCTGATATGAGTAATAGGAGATGTGTGAATTGTTTTTGTGAATGAAATGTATTTCTGATCTGTGTTAGGAATTGCTGAAATGTGTCCAGATGTCTTTGAAAGTTCATTAATAAATAGATGCGTATCATAATGAGCATTGTTATGAAGAAAGACAGGAATGAAAGAGGGGAGTTGATAATTAATATTACAACTTTGATGAGCCGGACCTCTATATTTACCAGTGAGATGACAATGATCTCTAACCTTTAGACCTTCACCAATTTTTTCCTCACAAATATGACAAACATTGTTTTTTCTAAATTCCCTTTTCTGTTCACTTGTCAAGGACATTGGTTTATTAGTTTCTCTCATTATCTTGGTTAATCGGACACAGTCTTTTTCTAGTCGTTTCACAAACTCCTCTGGGGTATTTGAGCCTCTATACTCCTCTAACTTGTTATATTTATCACCAACGGATGATTTGATATAATAACAAAAACCGCAAGGAGTATGTTTTTGATATTTATTTGTGTATGAATCTTTTGGATCTGGAGAAGCAGTATCTATTTTTTCTAGAATACTTTCAAAATCAGCATATATAACAAATGGATGTTTGATCTTTTTCTTTTCATCTTTGAATGTGATATTTGAGCCTTCTTTAGGCATATTGATTACCGTTGATTTATGTTCACCACAATAATTTGAATGTTTATCTAATCTTTCTTGTGTATGGAAGAAGTTAAGACAACGCAAACAAATATATATTTTATTTGTTCTTTTACATACTTGTGGTTTTATTAATTTAGCAATATCTTTAATGTATGTATAATGTGAATTTTCCTCTGAATTAAAATATAGAAGATTAATATGAGTTTGTTTACAATTGTCAGAAAGCTTTAAAACCTGAATGCTGTTTGTTTCTGTTAGACCATAAACATTAACTGATAAATTATTTATCTTTTCAAATTTAGGAATATCATTTAAAGCCATCGGAAACTTTAGATCTTTCGTATTTAATGTATTCTCATATTTTTTATAATGAGATACTCTTTCATCATGAAAATGTGGAGGATGTAAGTGTGCTAGAATAGACCAGAGAAAACATTTATTGTCTTTATTTTTGATATTGATAACTGCTTTTCTATTTTTGATAACACTGGGTAAATCAATGTAGGAAGAAGCTTTTAGAGGATCTGATTTAAGAATATGAATGTCTATGTAAATAATTTTTCCTATATTGAATCCACTTCCTACGATTGAATTATCCACATCTTGCTCTTGTTTAATAAGTTCATCATAGACTCCTGATGTTTTAAAATCTTGATATGAAGATATAAAGTGTGGCTCAGTTCTCATGTATGGTGCATCTATAACTCCTTCGTCCTTTGTCATTTCTAATTTTACTCCCATATAAAATTTAAGTGGTTTCATTTCTTTTAGTGTTTTTTCAATCAACGTTTGAACAGCAGGTTTAACTATTTCTACAGCATCAACTATAGACTCTGGTTCAGGAGGTTTGAAGTTAAAGACTCTTATTTTAATATGTTCTTTGAATGCGCCATCAGAGTTTTTAGTTGTGATAAAATTTGATAAATGTAGAATTGTTTTAAGATGTATTTCGAAGCCTTTCTTGAGGATATTTTTATTACATGCAGAACAGTGTTTTGTTTCCTTCTGAATAGGAGATAGTAGGTGAAGTAGATTAAATGTGTGTTTGTTAGTTTTAAGGTGTCTTTTGTATTGTTTATATTCTTGTTCACAAACATCGCAATACGTTGCTTTGATCATATTTATTTATATAGTAAAATTATACTTAAAACAAAGTGCCTTTTTTAGAGGCTTTTTAAAAGATGAAACTGTGCTTAAAGTAAAACACCTTTGAGCTTTTCAACTCGTTTTATGTATATAACTTTACTTAAAGTAAAACACCTTTGAGCTTTTCAACTCGTTTTATGTATATAACTTTACTTAAAGTAAAACACCTTTGAGCTTTTCAACTCGTTTTATGTATATAACTTTACTTAAAGTAAAACACCTTTGAGTTTTTCAACTCGTTTTATGTATATAACTTTACTTAAAGTAAAATACCTTTGAGCTTTTCAACTCGTTTTATGTATATAACTTTACTTAAAGTAAAACACCTTTGAGCTTTTCAACTCGTTTTATGTATATAACTTTACTTAAAGTAAAACACCTTTGAGCTTTTCAACACGTTTTATGTATATAACTTTACTTAAAGTAAAGCGTCTATGTATTAGCCAGAAAGTTTAGATACTCTAGTTCATCAATTTCAATTTCACTATCTGAGTCATCAATAAAGCTACTCTCATAACTATCATTTGAACACAAACTATTAGTATCATAACTATCTTCAGATCCTAGACTCTCAGTATAATAACTCTCAGAGTATTGACTGTTAATATCACTCATTTACATACCATTAAACTTCCATCAATATCTATATATTTTCTTTCATTAGAACTAATAACCACAATATTTTTTACATTAAATGTTATTTTCAAATAATCTCTAATAATCAGAGTACGGAATGATAGTTCACCACTAATATTCATATTATTAATTTCACCCACATCTTTGGGTCTATTAAAGAATATACAAATGTTTCCTCTAGAATCGTTGATGGTCTTATCATTCATTTTCAAAGCTTCTTTATCAATGACCTTTTCAAGCTTTGAGTAAATTGTTAGTAGTAGTGGAGAAACTTTTGTCAAATTTACTTTAATAGAGTTATTAATTAACATAGCTTGTCCCATAAATTTAATAAAAGGACACATGTTATTCTCCATTATGGGTTTAATCCAAAAATTTCCATATTTATCTTTGTTCAATTTAACATCTTTGACATATTTTTCTATATCTTCCACCGAAGTAGAGATTGATTGAAATTTGTCTTTTGTGTTTTGAAACATTGTATTTATTAGCTAATAAATTTGCGTTTAGTTTAAGTAAAGTTATATACATAAAACGAGTTGAAAAGCTCAAAGGTGTTTTACTTTAAGCACAGTTTCATCTTTAAAAAAGCCTCTAAAAAAGACACTTTGTTTTAAGTATAATTTTACTTTATAAATATGATAAATTCTGAAGGATATTTAGAATTTCCAGACTCTCCATATGATAAATTAGAGAATTGTCTGGCTTGTGGTAGAGTGGGGCTTAATACAGAATCAGAAGCATATAAACAATGTATTTTCTGTGATTATCTTCTAATTAATGATAATAAAAAATATAGAAAAATATATAACTCTTTTAAATTAGAACCAAAAATGAATTACTTTACAAGATTAATAAGAGAGATGAATGTTAAGTATTATGGTGATAATACACCATTTCTTACAAGGGAAGAGACTATTTGTATTGAGGAAATGTATAAGGGTTTAATGATATTTATTATTCAAAATAATTTTAATGGAAATGTTAATACAAGATACTATATAAACAAAATAATGGATTATTTTGAAATTAAACCTGAACTCAGGATAAAATATAGAGTTTCTCAAAAAACTCAAAAAAAGTTAGATGACTTGTTTTCCAAATATATAAATGAATGATTTTTTACCTGTTTGGGAAAATAAGATAAAATTTAATAACCATAAAAATCTTCCAAATTCATTGAGATGTCTAATAGTCGGTTCAAGCGGATGTGGAAAAACCTGTTTACTTTTAAAGATGCTCCTTAGTCCTAATTTTTTAGATTATGATAATTTAATAATTTTTACAAAGTCAAGTTTTCAACCTGAGTATCAACTACTCTCACAGGGTTTTAATGCGGGTCTTAAAAAGGAAGACATTATCGGTTTATTTAAACATCAAAACAAACTAAATGATTATAATATTGATGATATAATACAATTATTTTGTGATACACAGAAATCAAAATCAAAACCAAAACCCATAACTTGTATTCTCAGTGATAATACGGATGATATACCTTCACCTCAAGATTTAGATAAATCAAAAAAGAACCTCGTTATCTTTGATGATTGTGTTAATGAGAGAAACCAAACAGTAATGGATAGCTACTATACAAGAGGGAGACATTCTTCTTGTAATTGTATTTATCTTAGTCAGTCATATTTTCAACTCCCTCGGCGCTCAATAAGAAACAATGCTAATACTTTTATTTTATTTAAGTTAAATTCAATAGATACAAATAATTTTTGGAGAGATAATTGTTCTACATTACGTAGTAAGAAGGAATTTGAAAATAATATGAAACACACGATTGGAAAATATAAATATATTGTTGTGAAACAAGATGAGATACTAAATGATATTTTTCAATAAATAAATACAGAAAATGAATACCGAAGAAAGAGTAAGAAAGTTTAAAGAACATCAAGAGTTGGTTTCAAAAGTTGTAAAGCAACAGGAAGACATAAAGAAGAAAAGGAGACAGAAACTAACTGGTGAAGAAGCCTTTGAAAGAAAACAAGAGAAATTTTTTAAACCACTTTTAAAAACTCAACAAACGATTTCACCTACAGTTCCCATGGTAGAATTTACTCCAAAAAAATTTCAAATGCTCAAAGATTTTAGTCAAATGACAGAGCAAGAACTTGGAGAATTAGAATATGATGATGAAGGATTATTTCGACATCTTGAGAAGGTAAATAAACTTTCCAATTATATTGTAGAAGCTCTTCAAAACAATGAATATTTGAAGGGTTCAAAAACCAGAGCAGGTCTCATTCCAACAGAAGAACCAGCACAGTTCCATCTTGTGAAAGAAAAGTTATTGATATTTAATGATAAATTGGTGTTCTTAAGTTCTGACCAACCAAATGTTGAATTAACCCCAAGATTAATGTTTCTTCTAACAAAAGATGGACATTCTAATTCACCTTATTTTGATGAACCGCTTGATATGGAAAGAGAGGAAGATAGAGAGTATATTGAGTTGCTAAACGCACTTGATTATGGAGTTTCTGTTGCTGGTAAAAGTAAGAAGAATGAGAAGGAGAAACATATTATTGATGCTTTAAGTAAGCTTGGTTCGGGTGTTAGTTTTCTTCCAAATGACCCATCACAATTAGTTAATAGGTTATTATTGTTGTTAGGTAGTAAGAAGGCTGGAAACAACAATTGTTTTAATGAAGCATCCGCCATTTTAGATCAGTTGATGAATATGAAAATAATTAATAAATGTCAATACAAAGATATTTTATTAGATATTAAATAAGATGAGAAGCACAATTCTTAGTTTTAATTTCACAACGAGTGATTACACAGCTTCATTCCCTTACCCACTACAACTTGACCCCAAAAAAGAATATGAGGCTTCTTTGTTGTCAATGGAGACTTACAATACCCTTTTTAATATCACAGAGAAAAACAACAAGTTTAGTTATAATCCAGGAAGTGGATATAAAACTATAACCGTTTCACCCGGTGCTTACGAGATTTCTCAAATATCTTCAGAAGTCTCTCGCCTTATGAAAGAAAAAGGTGATGAACCAAAAAATATTGTAATAGATATTCAAAAACACACTTCAAAATCAACTATTAAACTTAAAAATAATTATAAAGTTGATTTCACGATTGAAAATTCGTTCAGAGAGCTATTGGGGTTCTCTTCTAAAAAGATTGAAACTAACGGAACGTTTTACAGTGATAATGTCATTCAAATATCCTCCGGTATAAATTCAGTATTAATTCATTGTGATTTGATTGATGGTGCTTATAACGATGGAATAAGAACAAATACAATATTTTCATTCAGTGCATACTCAACCCCGATTGGTTATAAATTTAATATGGAACCAAAAAATCTTGTCTATTTACCTGTGTCAGGAAAAACCATATACAGAGTAAATTTTAGGATAACCGACCAAGATAATCGTATGATATCCTTTAATGATGAAATTATATCCATCAGAATTCACCTACGTGAAGTTTTTCAATAAATAAATAATGGTTATTGTGAGAAAACACGAGTTGGGAAAATATAAAATAATTACAGGGGAGGGCATGTACCTTTCACCATACTATACAAGGTATGTGGGTAGAGGATACTATAAACCAAAGAGACAACGGGGTGTGGGTCATCAATTTCGAAATAAAGGAGATGGGATAATTGATACTCTAATGGGTATTGGTTCAACCATCCTTAAACATAAAGACCTAATTGGTTCAACTGCTTCAGCCGTGGGCTCAGTTGCGGGTGCTATAAAGAGTATAAAAGATGCTCAAAAGGAGTCTCATAAATTACAAGCAATCAAAGAAATTAAAAAAGGTAAAACTCAACTATCTTCACAAGAACGACAAAAAATCATTAAAATACTTGGGTCAGGGTTTCAACGATTTTAATGCTATATAAATACAAGTATGGAAGCGATTGATAGTATCTATGATTTGGATGATACGATTATCATTTCAAACTCCACTAAAAAGGAAGACTATTTTAAGGTAAATGCTATAACAGGAACAGACTGGAATTCAAACGGAACAAAAAGTTTTGAAATAAATAATCAACAAACTTACTTGAATATAGCTGATAGTTTCTTGCTGTGTAAATTTAAATTCACTAAGGCTGCGAATAATACTAATGCTACACTCGTAAATGATTTCTTCTGGAAAATGTTTGACAGTGTCCGCCTGTATATTGGAACACAAGAGGTTGAAGCGGTTGATTATGTCTCTGCTACATCTGAAATGATGAAATTTACACTATATTCGTTTAGTGATAGAATGGGTAAGGGAGCTGTTGAAGGTTTTATTCCTGATATGTCAACAGGAACAAACGCAGACCCTGGTTATAGTCAAAGGAAGTCAATGTATAATGATGACGCAAAAGCAGAGAATAGTTTTACGGTAGCAGTACCTCTGAAAGGTATATTTGGATTTTGTGATTATGATAAAGTTTTGTATGGGCTTAAAATTAGATTTCAACTACAAAGGAATGATAATGTAAATAGGTTGCTTTTTGGGGTTGAAAATGCTTTTGGAGAAAATAATAAATTTGTTATTAATGATTTGTGTTGGTATATCAGTGAATATACTCCTAATCTTAAAACGGAAGAGATGTTAAATAGAAGACTTAACTCAAAGAAACCGCTAAATGTATCATACCTTAAAAGAAGATGTCAACACGTTAAACTGGAACACACTACCTACACCTGGAATTTGGGTGTTCTTGAAGGAAAGCCACGATACCTCTGGCTCATTTTTAAGAAACCAGATGGAGAGGAGGGTACTAATAAGAATAATGCCCTGAGTGATAATGCTAAGGTGAAACAACTTCGGGTTTCTCTTGATGGGACATTTTATCCGCGAGATAGATTGGAAATTGATTGGGAAAAAAATGATTATGCGGAAGCCTACAAGTCTTACCAAAAGGTGTGTGAAAGCAACGGTAATAATGAACCTATTTTGGATATGGTTGCGTTTCAAAAACTTTATACAATCTACACAATTGACCTGAGTTCTCAAAAGGAAACTATAAAGTCTAATAGAGTGGATACTTCTCTATACATTGAAAGAGGAGAGAATGAAGAAGTTGATGCTTATTGTTTGCTTTTGGAGGAAACAGAATTACAGATTAATACAGATAATGGTGTTATGATTAATATCACATAGGTTTTTTCTCATAAATAAATGGTAGGGGTATATGTTAATCAAATCAATCTTGATAAATTAACATCTTGTATTCAAAATCAAAAGCCTTGTATTATTAATGTTAATACATTTCAAAGAAAAGGAGCAGTAAGAATTGATGTTTTACTCACAAGAGAGCAGGTGAAAACACTAAATGATGCTGGATCACTTAAAATTAAAATGACAAAACCTATGTTAAAGAAATATTCAATAGACGAGTCAAGAGGAGGATTTCTCCCATTTCTAATTCCTTTATTTGCTGGTTTAAGTGCGGCGGGAGCATTGACTGGTGGTATTTCAGCAGCGATAAAAACTGCTAACGAAAGGAAGGCACAACTAAAAGCTCAAAAAGAATTGGAAAGACATAACAAGGAGTTGGAGAAACAAATTAGTGGAAGTGGTGTAATTGTAGATTTTGCTCAAAAACTTGAAAGTCTACCTGATAAAGCTAGATTGTTAGTTGGAGATATGCTTTCCTCTATCGCTCAAGCGGGTGTTAAACTAACTAAACGGGGTAATGGATTGTATCTTTCTCATAAATAAATGGATAAATGGTTTAAACAATTTGGAAAGAATACAACGTCAAATATAGAACTAGCTAAGTATTGTAAAACACTAAAAATTGATAATGTGGTTATTTGTATGAGAGATGAATTTAAAAAGTTGTCCAAGAATACAATGAATATTATTATGAATTTAGACACACAGAATGGTTCTCATTGGGTTTGTATTCATAATAGTCAGGATAAATATTATTTTGATAGTTATGGTATGCCACCACCTGTTGAAGTAATACAATTCTTACAGAATGGTGTTTATCAAACATTTCAAGTTCAAGAAATTAATTCTAAATGTTGTGGTCAATTATGTTTATATGTATTATTTCAACTCAACAATAATGAAAATTTTTATGATATCATTTTTAATCTAATATAAATGACTTATGTTGGAAAAGATGGTTCTATCTTTGGAAAATCCTCTCAGGATATTGATTTATCAAATTATTATACAAAGGCACAGGCTGAACGACAAAAATATAGTGTAAGTAAAAATATCAATATGAAGAATACTTATAAATTAATCAATTATCCAAACCCTACAGATGCGAATGACTTAATTAGATTAAGTGATTTATCACAATATATATTTTTAAAGAAAACAGCACGTTTTGTTAAACAAGTAAAATTTACAACCACAACACCTGGTTATACTGACCATACACCTTTCCTCATTGAATTTAACTACCTGCTTACAATTGAATTTTATAAAGAAGGACATTTAGTTAATATGCGAATTAATAAATGGGGGTATGATATGCCTGATTTAGGGTATAATTGGTCTTTTTCAATAAACATAGAAGACCTACATTATTTAAATCAGTCTCGTAAAGAAGAATATTATCCACTTGGTGAAGATAAGGATTTATGTGGAAGTACAATTAGCAAACAACAAATACGTGATTTTAAGAAAAGAAAAATATATGATAGTATAGCGATGGTTCGCATGACAAAGAAGGAAGGTAATGAGATAAGGATAGAAAGCCGAGGAATACAAACCGATTTGGTAGTGGGAAGATGGGGTGGTATTACCTGTCATAATATTAATCTCACATATATTTCTGATACATAAATGGCAGGAAGAAGACTACAAGAGAATTATAATTTTTGTATTCAAGGATACCTACAAGAAAAGGGTGCTCGGTATTACATACCTTATGATTTGGAGCATATACATGGGAATTTTGTCATTAAAAACTGGCCTTATACTGATATTGTTAAACCCACAAATAGAGACTTGTTTAAAATATTAAATAAAAATGAACTTCTCAAAGTTATGAAATATAAAACTCTTTTAGAAATCGTCAACAAATCTTATTGGTATCCTATTATGAGAAAAATAATTATAGATACAAGAATATCTCAAAATCCAGATGAGTATATGTATAATATTCTTTGGGGTTCAAACTCAAGGGTAGCAAGGGATGAGGAAGGAGTTGAAGAAGAGAAGGAGGAAGGAGTTGAAGAAGAGAAGGAGGAAAGAGAGAAGGAGGAGAAGGGGGAAAGGGAGAAGGAGGAGAGGGAGGAAAAGGAGAAGGAGGAGAAGGATGAAAGGGAGAAAAAGGAGAAGGAGGAGAAGGATGAAAGGGAGAAAAAGGAGAAGGAGGAGAGGGAGGAAAGGGAGAAAAAGGAGGAGGAGGAGAGGGAGGAAAGAGAGAGGGGGGAAAAATATAAAAATATGACCATTCCTGAGATTAATGAAAGATTGAAGGTATTACGACAAATAAATAAATCTCAACGCACTGAAGAGGAAAATAAAGAATTAATGACTCTTCCGAACTTATTGGTTTTTAAATTTGCTATAATGAATTCAGAGCGCAGATATACAACATATAGTTGATGATGTTGGTGTTATTGACTTTAGTTAGTTTTATTTGTAAATAAATGGAGGAGAGAGTGAAGTCATTTCTAAGGATTCTTTATGTTTTAAAAATCAAGATAGAAATGTATATGTTGAAAACCAAAAAGGTTTTGGCACTATGTAGAACTTTTTCTCATAAATAAATATGAGTTATTGTCTCAAATGTAAAAAGAAAACTAAATCTAAAAATATCTCTTATGTTAAAGCTAAAAATAATAGAGTTTATCAAAAAGGAATATGTCAAGTGTGTGGCTCTAAAAAGTGTCAATTCATCTCTCCTAAAAGTGGAGGAGACATACAAAAGTTTTTGTCAGGTAGCAAATTTACAACAACTGGAATTCCAGGGGAATTACACCTTCCAGGGTATTCTTTCTGTGGCCCAGGAACAAACTTGGATAAAAGATTAGATGAGGCTGACAATCCTAAACCTTGGTCTAAACCTACAAATAGGGTTGATGAAGTGTGTATGAAGCATGATATTGCTTATGGGAAAACCACTACATTGACTGAAAAACATAAAGCTGACAGAGAAATGTTGTATAATTTGTCTTTGATACAAAATCCAACGTTGAGAGAGAAAGTTGATAGGTTTATTGTGAGAAATTTGATAAATGCTAAATTGAAACTTGGCCTTGGTTATTCACTCTCAAAAAACTATTAGGCTCTCATGATGTCATCAAGACTGAGGAGCTTTTGGCTGATGAATTACATAAACCTATAATCACAAAGTTTAAAAGAAGGAAAGTTTATTCTAAATACACCGACCACATATGGTCCGCTGATTTAATCGAACTAAAAAATGATAAGGGATACAAGTATGCTTTAACCATTATTGATTTGAGGAGTAGATTTGCTTGGGTTGTTCCTTTGAAAAACAAGAGAGGTTATACTCTGAAGTTAGCCTTCCAACAGATATTTAATAAAAGTAAAAGAAAACCAAAGAAACTGTGGACCGATGAGGGAACAGAGTTCTATAACAAAATATTTATGAAATTTCTTAAGGGGGAGGGTATTAAATTATACAGCACCTTTAATGAAGGAAAAGCAGTTGTTATTGAGCGTTTTAATCGTACTTTAAAAGAGAAATTATATAAAAAATTCACACAACTCGGTTCCCAAAAATGGGTGTATTTTATTCAGGATATTGTAGATAATTACAATAATACAGTTCATTCATCAACAAAATCAAAACCATCAGAAACATTTACAAAATTAGAATATGAAAAGGAGATTAATTTGAGAAAGCCCAAGTTCAAAGTTGGTGATATTGTAAGAATATACAGATGGAAAAGTCATTTTGAGAAAGGTTATACAAAGAGATGGACTAATGAATTATTCAAAATCGTTGATGTAATGGATACTATGCCTTGGACTTACAAATTATACGATATGAATTGGGAAGAAATCTTGGGTTCATTTTACTCACAAGAATTACAAAAAACAAAACTGATAATTCATTAAACAACAACCATCCATACTTTCATCCACCCAGATTAGCTAATTTAATTAGTAGTAATAAAAAAAATTAAATAAATAAATAAAAATCATAAGCCACACCCACACAGACCCCACCCACAAACCCCGCCCACACAGACCCCACCCACACAGACCACACCCACACAGACCACACCCACACAGACCCCGCCCACACATAAGAAAGCATTGGGGGCTTTTGATGATAAGAGGTTTATTTTAGAAAATGGAATTGATAGTCTCCCTTATGGTTATATAAGTATATAAATGATAAGATATATAAGTGATAAGATATATAAGTGATAAGATATATAAGTGATAAGATATATGTGATAAGATATATGTGATAAGATATATAAGTGATAAGGTATATATAAGTGATAAGTTAAAAAGGGGGTTAGGGATTTTAACGGGCTACCGCCACCTTTTTTACTATTATATAAATGATAGAACCAAGTATCAACCAGACTAAAGAGTGGAGGTGTAATCAACCTTGGTATATAAATGGAAAACATAACGAATGTGAAAAATATCAGATTCAAGAGGTTGAGAGAATCACTGGTCAGAAGGTTCTCAAGACGGATAAACGTATTCATTTGTTAAGTGGGGTAATGGAGGGCGGGAAGAAAAATATATTAGAGTGGAGTGAGAACTTTAATGGTTATCAATCGGATAATAAATATTATAATTTTAAAATGGTATGTGGGAGAGGAGGAGGTCAAACAAGAACCCTCCGTGAAACATACCACTTTATACTTTCACAACAAAAGGTTAAGGAACCTGTATACTTTATAAATATACTTGATGGGGATGAGTTCTATAGGAGAATGGAACTCTTTAAAAAGTTAGAAAGAGATAATATATTTATAGGCTCATTAGTAGAGTGGTCTAAGGAACTACATTAAGGGGCTAGTGGGGGGAATAGGGTAAAAATTACATGGAAGTGAGAATGATCATAGGTTCATAAGGCTAGAAGGATTATAGGTTCATAAAGGAAGAAAATCATAGGTTCATAAGGCGAGAAGGATCATAGGTTCATAAGGTGAGAAGGATTATAGGTTCATAGAGGGAGAAATAGAGGTGTTTATGATTTTTTTTAAAGACAGGGGGGTAAATGACATAAGATAGGGATTTCCCATGTTAAACGGAGGTGTCCCAGAAGCAACATTTATCACCTACTGCCAGGACTTCCAGGAAAGAAGTTGGAATTTCAAACAAGGTGGATCTGGGGTGAATTAGCGGGGGTAGAAAAGATCAAGGTTTTGGATGGGGGAAGATAAGAGATGGTGGTGAACAGCTGTTTTAAAGACCTGGAGGGAGGAGTGGGATTGAAGGGAGTGGGGGAGTTTGTTCCAGAGGCGGGAGAAAAGGGGAATGAAAGAGTGAAGGTGAGCAGAGAGCCTAGACTGGGTCGCAGATAGTACTGGGTCGATATAGATAGTATAGATAGGTCGATATAGATAGATAGTAGAAGATAGTACTGGGTCGCATTTTAAAATGCATGTTGTTGTGTTGTTGTTTGATTCCCCCATACGGTGAAAATTTGATCTCAATCGGTCCTATTATTACAGAGAAAATGGTTTTTAAAGGAAATTAAAACTTAAAATGGCATTGAGTTAAGGATCATCAGAATTATCAGAATTCCCAAAGTTCAAAGTGCCATAACTTTGTCAAAATGATAGAAACGTCGTGAAGTTCGAACTCGATCTGTAACTTATCATGAGGAAACCATGTGCCAAGTTTGAAATCATTAGCATTAAGCGTTTAGAAAAACAGTCCGGAAAACTGTTCTTTGCGTGACGGACTGACGGACTGACAGACGGACAGACTGACGGAGGGAGGGACGGCGTGCAAATCTATAGTCCCCTCCGGTGTACACCGGTAGGGGACTAATAAGGAGAATGTCACCCCGGCCGGACTGGTCTACAGTGCCTTTCAAAATTTTCACCTTTTGTTTCCTTATAGCATGCAATGAAATTGCATTAAATCAGACTTTTTCCACCTTTATTTACACATCGCAACCCACAACCTCCAAGTGAAAAACAAATTCTCCAAATTTCAGAAAATTAGTTAAAAATACAAAACTAGAATATCTTGGTTGGATAAGTGCCCCATGCTCTTCCAGCCAGAGAAGGCTCTCTACATCTCTAAGATTGTACTGCCAGGAAGGTTGTTGAATTCCCAGTTTTATAGATAATTTCACCCATTTTACCCTTTATAGACCAACCGACTCCAACCCATCAACAATCAGAAGTATAGGTGCAGCCATTGCAGCAGGGCCTGGCTCTTAATAATTGGTCTTGTCAGCCACCTCAGGACTGCCATCGCCAACCACCTTCCTAATATATTTGTCTGTGAAGAACTGCCAGCAACAACTCTGGTCAAATTTGAAATTTCTTTCCTGCTTGATGAATGCTTTGGCAACACCTTGCAGTTGAGTAACAAGCCGTCCCAGGGAAATTCTCAGCAGTAGAAACCTCATGATGCTTTCAGAGGGTTATTCTGACAACAAATTGTGAATGTTTCCAAAGCCATGAAGAAGCAATTATCGACAGGTCTTAACTCAGTCTGAAGCATTAGGCTGCTCGGTGGGTCATGGGAATAACAAATATGTACATGAATTGTACCAGCACGGAATCAAGATCCATGAAAAGAAAAATTACCTTTGTTAAACTATGAACTAAGATAGTACTGGGCAGACATCACCTTTCTTACCTCTGTGGCTGTCCGGAGAGGTAAGATGGCAAAGTGAATCTGCAGGTAGAATTCCAGCTGTTGTACTGCAGTATCAGAGTCAATGAGATTGGAAATCAAGGTGTTCCAGATACTAAAGAAAGTTGCCCAATCACCACTAGAGTAGGCCAACAGCAGATCTTTCTGTAAACAAAAAGCACAAAATGAATCTTGGAGCAATGGCATTCTTATAGCAGGAAACGTCAGGGCACGAATGGGTTTTATACTGTAGATGCAATCAAATCTGGCACGTATTTACAAAGCAACACACAAGCACATAGTTACGAGGCAATAACACTTCCCCCTTATCCCATACGCACACGATGAAGGCCTGTGCTACAACCCTGGCCTCCTGGTTCAGGAGCACAAAGGCCTCTGGTTATTTCGTGAAATAGTCCATAAACACGAGGATATATTTTTACCTTGGTGGGTGCCGGGTAGTGGCCCTAATATGTCCATAGCCACTCACTAAAGGGGAGCCCCACCTGGTAGGGTTTTAATGTGGCCCTCATTCTCCGTGCCGGTCACTTTTTGGCAGTACAGTAGAGGTATCACATGATCGACACCAGTCCTGTATGTCATGCCGCATATTAACCCAATAAAATCTCCGGCGGACTCACAATGTTGTCGTTGTCCTGCGCAATGGTCCACCGGGGCGGTACCATGCACCTGTTGTAAAATTGTGGTTTAAAATCAGTCACGACTATAATCAACCAATAAGTTTTCTCAGAGGGAATGTCTATCCATTTGATACACAAGATATCTTTCAATTCCAAAGCCTTCCAATGACCCCAGTGTGCCTTTGTTTGCACCATAAGAGGGGCCAATTCCTCCCTGTTAGGTCTCTTGCCTTCCCTTACCCAATAACACACTGGTCCTAGCATGGAATCTTTCAGCTGAGGTGTGCTCCATTGCAACGTGCAGAATGTGTCCCCCACCGTTGGTGGTAAAATTGGCCGCACCACCTGGGCTGCGCGGACCAGAATCTTATGGGAAGTGTCCGCCAATAGTGGGAAGGTTGGCCGCACCACCCGGGCTGCACGGACTAGAATCTTATGGGAAGTGTTCGCCAATTGGTCCCTGTCCTCGTGTCCCATGCAGAATTTACAATTTTGTCCCATGCAATGGGTGTCGAGAGAGTGCATCAGCATTCCCATGAGCCTTCCCCGCTCTACGGGACACATTAAATCGTACTCCTGCAACTTCTCCATCCAAGCCAAAACTGATGCTGCTACTCGTGGATTACAGTAGCCTCAGCACAATGTGATGATAAGTGCATTTTGCTTTGTTATCTTTTTCCTGTGATGTCATAGCTTGGCTCATTAATTAACTCCAACATTATCCTTATTCAAAGTCCTGGGACCACAACATTCTTTTTTCAGCAATGTTCCTTTAAATTTATGTCGACATTATCTATAGGACACACACCTTTCCATTGAAGAACAAGCCAGAGTGATGCACTACCTCCAGGGGAGGCTGACCTTTCTCCTCATTCTCAGCTTGGAGGGAGCACAGGGTTGCCTCATACCCATTTACATGCAGATACTGCACATTCAGTAGGAAAGGAAACCAACAACAACAACAACAACAACAAAAAAAACACATTTCCAAAAACACTGTGGAAGTTGAAGCCAAGCTTTTTCAGCCAGGTATGAGATCTGGAATAGTGTCAGTGAACATGCATGAAAAGTGCAGGTTTGCACACCTCTCCCACAATCTCATTGAGCTCTGCTTCATAGGTCATGCAGTCAGCCATGATCAGTCAAAGAAGGCTAAAGAAACTGCAACGAGCACACACATTAAACATGAAGGCTTCGGCCATATATATGATTTTTAAAATTACTGCTGTACAAGATTACAGCGTTGAACTTGTTGGTAGATAATGAATATGTGGGTATGTTAGGCAAAAACAACAACAACAATGCTCAGCAAAACAAGTTTTAAAATATGGATTACCACCATAACAAAATGAAAAACACGTGTGGATTCATTAACTAAATGTTGTTCCATCGTTGGAATTGTGATCCCTTTAGAGGCAACTACAGTGCATTCAGAAAGTATTCAGACCCCTTCGCTTTTTTCACATTTTGTTATGTTGCAGCCTTATGCTGAAATCGTTTAAATTCATTTTTTCCCTCATCAATCTACACTCAATACCCCATAATGACAAAGAGAAAACAGGATTTTAGAAAGTTTTGCAAATTTATTAAAAAGAAAAAACTGAAATATCACATCGACATACGTATTCATACCTTTTGCTATGACACTTGAAATTTAGCTCAGGTGCCTCCCATTTCTCTTGATCATCTTTGAGATGTTTCTACACCTTGATTGGAGTCAACCTGTGGTAAATTCAATTGATTGGACATGATTTGGAAAGGCACACACCTGTCTATATAAGGTCTCACCGCTGACAATGCATATCAGAGCAAAAACCAAGCCATGAGGTCGAAGGAACTGCCTGCAGAGCTCAGAGACAGGATTGTGTCGAGGCACAGATCTGGGGAAGCCAACAAAAAAAATTCTGCTGCATTGAAGATTCCCAAGAGCACAATGGCCTCCTTAATTCCTAAATGGAAGAAGTTTGGAACAACCAGGCCTCTTCCTAGAGCTGGCCGCCCGGCCAAACTGAGCAATCGGGGGAGAAGAGCCTTGGTAAGAGAGGTGACCAAGAACCCGATGGTCACTCTGGCTGAGCTCCAGAGATCCTGTGTGGAGACGGGAGAAACTTCCAGAAGGACAACCATCACTGCACCACTCTACCGATCTGGGCTATATGGCAGAGTGGCCATATAGTTAACTCCTCAACTGTGACCAAAGTTGAAAGTGGTTAAACAGAACTATTACAGGGTTAATGTAAATCTGTGGGTCTGACTGGATAGTCAGTGTGTACTGTGTACCCTGGATAGTGTGTAGTGTGTACTGTGTCCTGGTGTAGTGTGTACTGTGTCCTGGTCCCAGTGTGTACCCTGGATAAGAATAGGTACGCGGTATCCCTGCGTGTCGTAAGAGGCGACTAAGAGGGTTGGCGTCAGGAAGGGCATCCGGCCATAAAAACATTGTCTCAAAAAGAGAACCATGACAATTACAACTACATGTGGGCAGGGTACAGCCCGAAGTGGAGATCGGTTTCTGAGGCTTGGGACATGGAATGTAGGGACAATGACCGGGAGATCAGGAGAAGTGGTGGAAGTATTCGTCAGAAGAAGAGTGGACATATGTTGTGTGCAAGAGACGGGATGGAAGGGAAGTGGTATGAGAACATTGAAGGGTAGGCAGGGACAGAAATACAAGTTTGTGTGGCAAGGGTGCCCGGAGTGCGTGAATGGTGTTGGTGTCCTGTTTTCTGAGGAGTTTGTAGACAGTGTGGTGAGTGTGACTAGAGTGAGTGATAGGTTGATGATGGTGAAAATGATGATTGGAAAGCTCTTGGTGAACGTCATCTCGGGATATGCTCTGCAGGTTGGTCGGAGCGATGAAGAGAAGGACAAGTTCTGGTGTGCGATAGAGAAGCTGATGGAAAACGTGAAAGATGAGGAAGTTGTTGTGGTAGGAGGAGAACTAAATGGACATGTGGGAAGGAGTATGGATGGTTTTGACGGAGTTCATGGGGGTTACGGATATGGTGTGAGAAATGGAGAAGGTGAAAGGATTTTGGAGTTTGCTGATGGAGCTGATTTGTTGATTTGTAATACTCAGTTCCAGAAAGAGGATAATAAGCTTGTTACATACACGACAGGTGGGTCGACGGCAACCGTTGACTACCTGATGGTGCGTAGGTGAGATAGGGGGCACCTCCGGGACACAAAGGTGATCCCGGGGGAGGAGGCTGTTTCACAGCACCACTTGGTTGTCTGCGACGTAAGGGTGAAAGGTGCGAGGAGAGCTCGGCGGGTGAAGTACCAACCGAGAATGAAGGTGTGGAGGTTGAAAGAGGTGACAGTAAGGGAGGCATTAAAAGAGAGGCTGAGTCGGGTCGAGGATGATGTGGTTGAGCTTGAAAGTGGTTGGATGTCAATGAAAGCTAGTCTGTTGGGAGCCGTTGGTGAGGTATGTGGATGGACAAAAGGACCACCGAGGCACTCGGAAACATGGTGGTGGGATGATGAAGTTGGAAAGAGGATTGACGAGAAGAGGAAGAAGTTCAAGGAGTGGCAGAAGGCGAAGGGTACGGGAGCAGAAACAGCAGAGCATGAAAGTTATAAGGCAGCCAGGAAGGCTGCAAAGAAAGAGGTAGCAAAGGCGCAGGAGGCATGTAGGAAAATGTTCTGAGAACGCTTGGATTCGGAAGAGGGTCAGAAAGCAGTATTCAGGATTGCAAAGCAGATAGCGAAAGAGAGGTGTGATGTGATGGGGGTGAGTTGCTTGAAGGATGAAGTGGGACAAATCGTTGTCGACCCAGATGGAATTAAAGGAAGATGGAAAAGATATATGGAAATGCTGTTGAATACAGAGAATGAATGGGATGGCAACATAGAGAGTAACCCAGTTTTAGGACCGGCAGAGAAGATAACTGAGAAGGAAGTTGAGGAAGCGATAAAAGCAATGAAGGGTAGAAAAGCGGGAGGGCCGGCGGGAGTTGTGGGAGATATGTTGAAGGCAGCAGGAAGTTGGGGTGTGAAGAGAATGACAGAGATCTGCAATCTTGTGGTGAAAGAAGGCCGCATTCCAGTGGATTGGGAACTGAGTACCCTCGTCCCTCTATACAAGGGGAAAGGTGACCCTCTGGAGTGTGGCTCGTACCGAGCGATAAAGTTATTGGAGCATGGAATGAAGGTATTGGAAAGGGTGTTGGAGAGGAGGATAAGGAAGAAAGTGAAGATCAACGAAATGCAGTTTGGATTCATAACAGGAAGAGGAACGACAGACGCGCTTTTCATTGTGAGGCAGTTGCAGGAGAAGTACATGGAGAAGAGGAAGAAGTTGTTTCTTGGGTTTGTTGATCTGGAGAAAGCATTCGATCGGGTTCCACGCAAAGTATTGACATGGGCATTGAGGAAGTTAGGAGTGGAGGAATGGTTGATCAGAGTAGTGATGGCAATGTACAAAAGAGCGTGCACGGCTGTCAGGACGAAGGACGGGAACAGTGGTGAGTTTGAGGTGAAGGTGGGAGTGCATCAGGGGTCGATACTAAGTCCACTACTATTTGTAGCTGTGATGGAGGTGCTGGCTCAGAACGTAAAGGAGGGTTTACCGTGGGAGTTGTTGTATGCAGATGATCTGGTGTTGATTGTGGAAAGTATGGATGGACTGAAGGAAAAGATGAACACGTGGAAGGAATGTATGGAGACAAAAGGTCTGAAGGTGAATATCGGAAAGACGAAGGTGATGGCAAGTGGTAAAGCATGTGGTGAGGTGGAAAGAACTGGGAAGTGGCCCTGTGCTGTGTGTAGGAAGGGTGTCGGAGTGAACTCCATTCAGTGTACGATGTGCGCTGAGTGGGTTCATCAAAAATGTAGTGGTCTGAGAGGGTCATTAACCAGTGTGGCAGCTACATTCAAATGTAAGGTGTGCACTGAGGGAGCTGCAGATGGAGGAAACGTTGAGTTGGATCTTGGAGACGGCGTGAAGCTGGAAGGTGTGAAAACATTTTGCTACCTCGGAGACATGCTGAATGGAGAAGGTGGATCAGACTCGGCAACGGTTGCTCGAGTGAGATGTGCATGGAAGAAGTTTCGGGAATTGAGTGGCGTGCTGATGATGAGGGGAGTGTCGTTGAAGCTGAAGGGAAAGGTGTATGCTGCATGTGTGAGAAGTGTTATGATTTATGGGAGCGAGACATGGGTAATGAACGTAGAGCAGCAACGAAGGTTGGAAAGGGTGGAAATGCGAATGGTTCGACAGATGTGCGGAGTATCGTTGAGAGAGAGGAAGACAAATGATGAATTGCGAAAGATGATGGGAATAGAGCCTGTGATTGATGCTGTGAAGAGGAACAGGTTGAGATGGTTTGGTCATGTGTTGAGGAAGGATGAAAGTGACTGGTTGAGAAGAGTGATGGAAATGAATGTAGAAGGAAGTAGAAGACGGGGAAGACCGAGAAAGTCTTGGCTAAAGATGGTGGAAGAAGAAATGCGGGCAAGGGGGTTAACAAGGAGAGATGCAGAAAATAGGGCAAAATGGAGAAGATTGTCATGGGGACCGCAAGGCTAACCCCCGCTCTAGCAGGGAAAATGGCCTTTAAAATGCATGTTGTGTGTTGTTGTTGTGGGTCTGACTTAATTTGCGAACCTTCCAACCCAGATCTCTTTATCTGAAGAGAGTGTGTGTGTGTATGTGTATGTGTGTGTGTGTGTCTTTGGTTGTTATCTCCATTCGCGGGTATCAGGAGATGGAACGGAGTCCTCCCAGGACCCAAAGTATCCACCTCCTCTTCGGTAAGGGATCACGGTTCATGGACCAAACTGTTTAACTTTTTCAGAGGTTTGTTCCAAGATCTCTTTTCAGGATCGTCACCAAACCCCGGATTGCCTCCAGTTGTAGTTCATTGGTGATATTTTTCCCGGGGATGGTTTCAAAATCTCAGGGAGATTCTTCTTTATCATTCCAGTTGCTCCAAGTATCACCGGTACAATCTTGATGCTCTTCACCTTCCAATATCCCTTGACCTCATTTTTGACTTCCTGGTATTTGGTCATTTTCTTGATATCTGTGTTATTTAGGCCAAATTCACTGGGTACTGATATCTCAATTAATCAATGCTGTCTTTCCCTTTTTGTTCCTGAGTACAATGTCCAGACGCAATGCTTTGTTTTCTCTGTTCACGCTCGATGGAATCATCAGGTCGTACGTGAGCATGACGTGTCATTTTGAATGATTGCCCTTGGTTCGGGTTTCCATGAGTTTTCTGGTACTGGGTTGTTTAAATTTCTGCAGATATGCCAATGAATCGCTGTGCATACTTTGTTGTGCCGTTGTGTGTAAAGTTGTTCTGATAATAGTTCTTTGCATCCCGAGAGCAGGTGACAAGTACTTTCTGTTTCTGTCTTGCAGAATCTACACTTGTCCGTCTGGCTCAGTCCCGCCATCTTTTTAAATCCATTGGTGTGGTGTCCTTGATCTTGGGCATATATTATGATTTGTTCACCATCCCAGTTGAGCTGACCTCTTCTTAGCCATTCCAATGATCCTTCTTTGTCAATCCTCGCTCTGCTAAATTATTTTTTGTATTCTCCTGCTCTTTTGTCATTCTCCCAGCTGTTGTATATTTCTTGATATTTCTTTTTATACATTTTTTTTGTCTTTTTTTTGCTGTTGTTGGGGCTGTGTTTGTTGCGGTTTCATTTTCCTACATGACATCTTCTATTCGCACCTGTTTTTGGAAATTCTTTGCAGAGTAAGTTATGGATACTTTTCCAGGTTTGTTGTGTTCGTGTTTGTTTTCCAAATTGCATCCGATAGTCTGTTGAGCATTTCACATACTCAGCTAGTCCTACACAAGTCGCTCTGTGCACCTGGTTGAGTTCCATCATGTCGCTCCCTCCCTCTCGTCTCAGCAGGTACATTCTCGGGATGCACTGATTTTTGTAAAACATTTTGTGGATGGTACGGAGTTTTCTTGTTTTGATGTCTAACTTGTTGATTTCTGATTGGTTTATGGCTTTGATTTTGTTTCTTGGGTGTGTGTGTGTGGTGTGTGTGTGTGTGTGTGTGTGTGTGTGTGTGTGTGTGTGGTGTATGTGTGCATTGTATGTGTATGTGCGTGTGTGAGTGTGTGTTGCATGTGTTACGTGTGTGTGCGCGCGTGGTGTATGTGTGCGTGTGTGTGGTGTATGTGGGTGTGTGTGTTGTATGTGAGTGAGTGTGTGTATGTTGTGTGTGTTGCGTATGTGTCACAGACTGACGTGTGTGTGTGTGTGTGTGTGTGTGTGTGTGTGTGTGTGTGTGTGTGTGTATGTGTGTGTGTGTGTGTGTGTGTGTGTGTGTGTGTGTGTGTGTGTGTGTGTGTAAGGAGTGTCAACTTTTCGATTTTTGCAAACGAACTGTAGGAGTGGTTTTGTGTGCATATTGGTAAAATAAAGGAATATATTGTTCCAAATACCCTCCACACGTGTACAGGTTTACTTGTTAAGTCATCGGGTTTAAGGACGCATTCTGTTTCTCTCGTGTTGGATATTAAAATAGAAACGGAGCAATTATTTTATAGCCTGAATGGCATTTTAAAAATATAGCATGAAAGAGAGCATTAAATTTGTTTCTTTCTGATACGTGTTCTCTTTAATTCTGGTCCTCAGGCAGGACCAAAATCGCTGTCTCTGTTCTTGTTTCATCCAATGTTAAAACCGATGGATTATGTTTTTACGAAGCTCGGTTGTCTTGGCAACGGTATAACACGCGGTTGTCAATTATATATATTGATAATTATATATAATATATATATATTTGGTAGTTTTGCACAACCTTAAAAATTAAGCTTAACTATGGAATGATAAAGGTGTTTTTTGAATTTGCGCTCGTTGGTGGTGGACGAAATTGTTCTTTTTGCACGGCCGCTTTGCGATTATTGTAATCCTTATAAGTTATATCACCTTGCGCATGTAAACTCGTAACAACTCACAAAAGCTTTCGGATTGTTGACAAAAAGTTGAGGAAGAAAGGAAACCATCGCTGTGGTTTATAACATGCTGCGCGAATCTACGGAAAGAAATACAAATGCAAAGCAGTAAAAACATTCTCACCCAATCCATTCGTTTCCTCCACGACAAGCGTTGTGGTCTTGACAATACACCGCCTCATGCGCAGCGAACGATAGGGGGCACAATGTACCATCGTTTAAAACATCACACTATTCCATGTCAACCCAAAAAACATTTTCATCTCGGGCACAAAAGCTTTTTGTCAACTACAAAGTCTTTCATCTCATCGTGAAAAAACGTCAATTTTTTTCTGTACCCACTGCTTATAAACTTCGAGAAGGTGTTCTCAGTCACTCCTGCAGTCGTCTTAATAAAAGAGCGTTGTTGGACTGATTTGTTGTGCTGTAAAATGTATTAATAATAAATGTTTATTTGAATGGTCGTAATTTCAAAAGCAGTGTGAAAATTTAGACTAAATATCACATTGAAAGATATAAGAACATATATATATATATATAGATCGCGTGAAGTTAAATTTAATCATAATTATTTATTTTACACTTATAGTTTTTTTTAAATGACGTTTTTGCCGATTCTGTGGTGTATCGGTTACTATCGCCATTTATTTGTTTTAAAGTGTGCAATTGATGTTGCGTTTCGTATGGTAGTGTACTTTTTAATTCCACTAGTTTTTTAATTCCAGAACTTTCTTCTCTTATACACTTTAAATACGACTTCCGTTAAAGTAATTTCAACGCTTGACGAGGCCATTCATCCCATCTATTCTGCGCAATGGTTGCCAACATATGGTTGCTTGTCCGTGCTGTATTATTTTTAAATACTGAACATTAATCAAAAAAGCAGCACGTACGTTTTAAAGTCTTTGGTATGTTTCGGCTCATAGACACAGAGCAAATGCTTCAAATGAGGTTAATAGCGGCCATGATATGTTCATAGTTTGTTCATTTTCTAGTAGCCATGACGGTATGGATTAGATATGCAGTGTTAATTTTCCCTTTTCATCGATATTTCGCAAAACGTTAACAAAGTGAAATGCTACAGCTCTTAGTGTTATTACCGTGCGTACTTTAATCTTTTGGGATCAGAGAATTCCATTGTCATCCATGAAATGAAGGATGAGATTAATAAAATAAAGCTGACAAGGATTAGGAAGAAGAAGAAGAAAACTAAACGTGTGAAATGGCGGTTCCGGTAGTTGATCGAGAATTGCAGAAGGTAATTAAGCAATTTTAAAATCTGTGCATGTAGTTATTAAAATTATTTTAATCAGCGTCGTTTTCTCTATTTGGGAAGTCTTTCGCGGATGTGGTTTATATTTTATTATAAGAGAGGATTTTCCTACCACGTTTCACGTTCTTTCTTTCTTGCAAGGAACGAAACAAGAATTGAATGTTATAAACGAGGAGAAACCTCGAATGTTGTGTGATGATTGGGTGGTTTTGAGATTTGGTTTCGTTTCAAACTCATATTTCACAACAAATATTATACTACTACCACCACCACTGATCCTCATCAGGTTACTTACACTATCACTACCAGTACCACTACCACTACTACTATCACTACCACTGATCTTCAGATTACCTACCCTACCGCTACCACCACCGCTACCACTACTATTACCACTACCACTGATCCTCTTCAAGTTACACTATCACTACCAGTACCACTACCACTACTACTGTCACTACCACTGATCTTCATCAGGTTACCTACCCTACCGCTACCACCACGATTGCGGTAGGGTAGGCTACCTACCTACCCTACCGCTACCACATTGACTACTGTCACTACCACTGATCTTCATCAGGTTACCTACCCTACCGCTACCACCACCACTACTACTACTACTACTACCACTACTACCACTACCACTGATCCTCATCAGGTTACACTACTACCACTACCACTACCATTGATCCTCATCAGGTTACACTACCACTACCACTACTACTACTACTACTGAAGAACCCATCTTGAAGGACTGGATAATGCCTCCAGGATTGTAATACCCATGTCCCATCCCACAGGAATAATGCTATTCGATAAACGTTTACGTATCCAGAGAGTTGAGGTAACTTGAAACAGCCTAAAACCTCCCCATGTACACGCTGAGTACAACCACTGGGACCACGGGTGTGTTCCATTACCAAGCGCTTTATAGAGCACTCGTCAAGTGGCTTAAGCACTCCAAGGAAACTGTGGATAAGGAACAGCTGGCTTGGCAAGCGAAAGCAAGCTGATTGGAAAATGCACACACCCCAGAGGTGCGTTCCGTTACCAAGCGGCTTGCTATCACTTGTCAACCTGTCACGACCATTTCCGGCCTCCGCAACCTGGTGGGCGTCCTCGGTGCTTTTGAAAGTGCCCACACCTACATGGATGGAATAGATCAGTTTACCTGTCAACAATCGATGCACATCTAGCACTGATGTACACACGTTTCACATTATGGCAGTTGAATCTGATGACCTTTAACCAGTCTCTGCCAAACAAGGCCAGACCCTTGCCCTTTGCGACGAACAACAGTAAAGCGTGGGACGCACAATCATATTCAACAGACACATTGGTTGAGCTGATCACGGCCACATTTTCATTGGTGGACGTCTTCAGTTTACTTGACACAGGTGTGATCTCTGGAACGTCACCCTATGGATACAGCGAGGTGAACATGTGTTCACACGTATTCGTTCTGTTACGTGGTCCTCCCGGTGACTACCTCGTCTCGGTGACCCCCGGACCGTGAGAGGAACTCTGCCAGAAAGATCTATTATTTATGCGCTTTCGTAACGCAATCAATATGAATTCCAGTCAATAAGAAACCCCACACCAAGGATCCGGAATAATCAATGATATATTCCCCGAGCAATCAACAACCATCGCCAATCAACAATCGATATTACAAAGATGGCCATCTTATATATGTGTCCCCCCCTTTCCCCACTCACGACCACTTGGGTCACTGTCCCTCACAATGTCTCTCTTCTCCGCACACGGGCGGTTGAACGAACCCCGGGCGGACGTGCTCCAAACGTGCACGTCTCGTACCGGGGACAGCTGCTGCAGCGCACACCTCCTTGCCAAGCAACGGGGCAAAACCAAGCGCGGCTTGCAACGCGCGTGAGGCCCAAGGTGCGACCCGTACGCGTCCTTGTAGACGGTGAGGCGAACTGTGCCGGACGCTGGGTTCCGTGCACGAACCCACGGCGACTTGACGTGTAAATGGGTAGTTACCCCGCGCAGGTAACTCCTTTCGCCAGACGGGCTTTCAAACGCAGCGTCCCCCACGCTGCTCAATATCGATACCGCTCTTCTCGGCGCTGGGCGAGGAAGAGGAAGAAGATCGCCGCTTCTCCCGGACCTCATGTCTTTTCTTCTTCCGTTTCCGGTCTCCTTTTCCCCAGAAGGGCTCCTGACCCTTTAATCACAACAACCTTTAATCGAATAAACATTAGTAAGCAATGACCTGAATAGTAATTCACATAAATCCGTAACACTCCACCCTTCAAGAAAGAAAGTTTGAACCCAGCGAAAATTTTCTTTGCCGGCCAATTTTGATAAACAAATCAGATAACTCACACCCCCAAATCATCAGTTCCCCCCGGGCACAGTTTTACTTAAAACCAAAATTTCACGCCATCCCCTAGATTAATTCCCTCTGGACCAAGCGTCAACCACTTCTAGTTTCTCTTGAATGACGGTTAAGAGGTGGGGACCAAAGCCCCAAGGTTAAACCTCTCGATAGCACTTTTTCGGGAGGCCCAGCTGAGTATTCCCTACAGGGACGCCTTAAGGAATGTGGAGTTCACGGTTAGTCCGGGGAGGAAAGTTCATTACATGGACGCCTTTAAGAACGTAGAGTTCACGGTTAGTCCGTGCAGGAAAGTTCCCTACCTGGACGCCTTTAAGAACGTGGCGTTCACGGTTAGTCCGTGTAGGAGCCCCGGCTCGGCGGCTCCACCGTATATAGTGCTTCAACTTCTCCAGACTCCTAACAGTTACGGTGGGACCCCTTGTCCCAGCCGTTACCTGACTGGCGGTCTCCTTCCCGGCCAGTACTCTGACATTCATTCTTTCGGGAGGTGCCGTAACTCTTTGAGCCTCCATAGTAATATTGGCTGCTGCCAACCCCAAAACTACCGCCAAGTTGTCCTCCTCTGTAGACCTCTCGACGTCTACGAAATGCCTTCCCTACTGTTATGGTCCGACCCTCCAAATCCTTACCATTCCAATTCTTCTCTGCCTCTCTGGCGTCTCTTGTGCTTGCAAACGTGACAAAGCCGAACCCTCTTGACCGTTGCGTTTCCCTATCTTTTACCACCCGCACTTCCACCAGCGGCCCATATCTGTTGAAGACAGAGGTCAGAACTTCTTCCTCTGTGTTGAAGTTCAGTCCCCCTACAAATAACTTGGAACTTTTGTCGCCATCCCTAGCTGGGGTGGTGTTATTTCCCCTGTGGGGCTCTTTATCCACCCTCGGGTTACCATAAATTTGCCCCCTGGCCAAATCATTCCCGATAATCACAGATACTCCCTCTACAGGAAGCGTGGCTTGTAAACCGACGGTGACCGGTCCTGACACCAAATCGGATTCCAAATGGATGACATGAAGTGGGGCACTAACACAGCCACCGATCCCTTGTAACCGAACACTATCACCAGTTGCGGTACTCTTTGACAATGGCAAAATGCCTTCAAGCATTAAGGATTGATGGGCTCCTGTGTCCCTCAAAACCCTAACCGGTCTTGGGTTAGTCAAGTCTCCCTTGAGTGAGACCAACCCCTCATAAATAAATGGTTGGTAACTCTTCTGTGGGCGATTTCTTACGCTTGCCATCGCATTCGGAGTGGTAATAGTCGGACTCCGCTCTGGGTTTTCCCTTTTCATGAGGTAACAACTGGACATCAAGTGTCCAGGTTTCTTGCAAAAAGCGCAAGTAGGCCCGGAGGAAAAACTCGTGGTCTGCCTCTGGCCCCCCAAAAAATAAGTTTGTCTTGGGCCCGTAGCCCCCTGATTTCGAACAGTTCGGGTATCAGCGTTGTCCCCATAATCATCTCGAGGCCGCCGCCATGTATTGTCGTTCTCCGCACCTGCTGTTCCACACCTCCCCTGCGGAGATCTAGGCGAGGAGTTAGGTTCGTGGACCCCTATCCGGTGTGTTCAGGCATAATCATCTGCCATGGTGGCTGCGTCCCACAACTTCGGTACTTTCTTTTCCTGCAGGTACACTTTGATGTCCTCGTGGACACACTGTTGAAATTCCTCCACCAGCATCAGGTCACGCAATGCTTCGAAGTCGTTCCCGACTCCTTTTGACTCACACCACCGATCAAACATGTTTTCTTTCACTCTGGCAAACTCCACATGGGTCTCACCCTCCCTCTTCCTGGCATTCCTGAATTTTTGCCGGTAAGCTTCCGGAACCAACTCATAGGCTTTGAGGATGTGCTTCTTCAATACCTCATAATCTGCACATTGGTCCATTGGTAGCGCCGAATAAATCTCTTGAGCTTTACCCACCAGCACACTTTGCACTAGTATGGTCCAGGCCTCCTCCGGCCAGTTTAACTGTCGAGCCACTTTCTCAAAGTGTGGAAAAAATAGAGTGACCTGCTTTTCACTGAAGGGTGGAACCAGCCTCACATGTCTGCCCACCTCCCAGGTGTTCTGGCTAGGTGTCGACCCCGTCAGCAAGGGTGGTACCTCTCCCCGTTCACTCATTAAATCCAGCTCCTTGAATTTAATCTCTTGCTGAAGCGCCAGATCACGTTCCTTCAACTCCCTTTCGGCTTTTCTCTCCTCTGCTTCGAGTTCCCTGGCAGCTCTCCTCTCCTCTGCTTTTCTCCCTTCTAACCTTTCCTGGAGTTCTCGTTCCACTCTCCTTTCCTCTGCTTGTTTCTCTTCTCTCCTCTCTTCTGCTTTCCTTTCTTCTTCTGCTCTTTCCTTTTCTGCTTTCCTTTCTTCTTCTGCTTACCTTTCCTGGAGTTCTCGTTCCACTCTCCTTTCCTCTGCTTGTTTCTCTTCTCTCCTCTCTTCTGCTTTCCTTTCCTCTTCTGCTCTTTCCTTTTCTGCTTTCCTTTCTTCTTCTGCTCTTTCCTTTTCTGCTTTCCTTTCTTCTTCTTTGATCCGTTCCTGGCTCCGTAATTGCAACTCCAGTTTCCGGAGCTCAACGTCTTCTGGTTCTTCGGGTAGCCACTGCCAGGCTAACTCGTCCCATGTTCCTAATCCCACCATAGATTGTATCACCGTGGTCTGCAACTCTGCCTTCCTCAAATTAGTTCGGACCTCCAAGTTAAAATGTTTGGCCAATTTCAAGAGGTCCGACTTTAGCAACGCTCGGAACTGTGCCTCACTCGGGGTTACCGCAAAGTTCTGTGCCACAAACGCCATGGTGCCTATCGTTAACACCTGTTAACCTTCACCCAAGACTTTACCCCAATTCCCCAAAAATTTACCAATTAATACTTAATTAATAAATTTTAATTAATAAAAATATTATTTTATTATTTTATACAATTTTAAATCCCGGACGAGCCCCCAATTCTGTTACGTGGTCCTCCCGGTGGCTACCTGGTCTCGGTGACCCCCGGACCGTGAGAGGAACTCCGCCAGAAAGATCTATTATTTATGCACTTTCGTAACGCAATCAATATGAATTCCAGTCGATAAGAAACCCCACACCAAGGATCCGGAATAATCAATGATATATTCCCCGAGCAATCAACAACCATCACCAATCAACAATCAATATTACAAAGATGGCCATCTTATATATGTGTCCCCCCCTTTCCCCACTCACGACCACTTGGGTCACTGTCCCTCACAATGTCTCTCTTCTCCGCACACGGGCGGTTGAACGAACCCCCGGGCGGACGTGCTCCAAACGTGCACGTCTCGTACCGGGGACAGCTGCTGCAGTGCACACCTCCTTGCCAAGCAACGGGGCAAAACCAAGCGCGGCTTGCAACGCGCGCGAGGCCCAAGGTGCGACCCGTATGCGTCCTTGTAGACGGTGAGGCGAACTGTGCCGGACGCTGGGTTCCGTGCACGAACCCACGGCGACTTGACGTGTAAATGGGTAGTTACCCCGCGCAGGTAACTCCTTTCGCCAGACGGGCTTTCAAACGCAGCGTCCCCCACGCTGCTCAATATCGATACCGCTCTTCTCGGCGCTGGGCGAGGAAGAGGAAGAAGATCGCCGCTTCTCCCGGACCTCGTGTCTTTTCTTCTTCCGTTTCCGGTCTCCTTTTCCCCAGGAGGGCTCCTGACCCTTTAATCACAACAACCTTTAATCGAATAAACATTAATAAGCAATGACCTGAATAGTAATTCACATAAATCCGTAACAGTTCTCTAAGCACCAGTATTGATCTCCATTTTCATGGGGAGAGTGATCGATTGTCACGGTCACAACAATTGGAGGTCAGTATCCTTAGCGCCAACAGACAAAACTGAATAGTCCTCACCTTTGTCTGTGGTAGCGTCTGATATGCTGCCGACTACATGAAGTGTGCGATCAGTTGACTGTGTTTTCGTTGTCGACATCAACGTGGTGAGTGGAAGAGGTGGGTTTGGGACATCGGGCTTGCAGATGCCCCATCTTCCCACAGGTGTAGCACAAAATTGTGTAGGACATTGAAATGCATCATGTCTACCACCGCAACAGGTGATGCAGGTCATGCCCCCAGTCTTCAGACGACGTCTCGCGGGAGGTGGAGAAATATGACACTTCTCTGTGTAGGTTCCTACTCTGTGCATGTCGTACACTCTCTTTGGCTTGCATACACGCAGCGGCAATCTGGGTACCCTTATTGAGGCCTAGATCCGTTTCTGAGAGCAGTTTACGCAAGATGGAAAACCTTGACACAATTTTCCCCCAGCATGGGTTTGTAGTGCAGCGTATGACTTGTCGCAATGGGGTTTTGCGGTTGATGGGAGATCTTTCATCAAACGGTAGGTCTGGAACCCGCACACATTCAGCAGAATAACATGCCATCTATTCTGTTAACTATGAAATGCTCATCCAATCTCTCGTAAAGGTCAACCCAGTCATCTGAACTCTGATTGAATTCACTCCAAATCCCTATGCCGGCAAATGCCATCGTGAAAATAGGACACAATCAATACATGAGCACAAAAACACACAACCCAACTCCTCATAGCCACTGCAAAATCTTTATGAGACTGATTGTATCACAAATTGAAGGATTGAGAGACACAAGGCAAGTGTCAAAACAGCAGCTTATTGACCGGAAGTAATCACAGGGCAAAAGCACTCGGGCGGGACACCCACCAGGTGACAAATACCGAAAATGGAAGTGATGGAAAATGGGTGTCCTATGAGTCCCTTTACCCAAACCATTTTCTTACTATAATAAATTGAGCAGAATAAAACAAATACATTGATCTATTTGTCTATATTTGTTGTCCACCGCCCCTCCAACAAAGTCTGAGATGGGGACATTAAAATGAGCACCGTCCGACTGACCGATCATCCGTCCATGTACATATGTGTACGTGATATTTCAAAAACTGTTCAAGATTTAGCTTTCATATTGCACATGTATTCCTCATGCCACCCAAAATGTGTGTGTGTGTGTGTGTGTGTGTGTGTGTGTGTGTGTGTGTGTGTGTGTGTGTGTGTGTGTGTGTGTGTGTGTGTGGGGGGGGGGGGGGGGAGGAGGAGGGGGTGAGAGGATCTGGGGGTAAGAGAATCAGCTCCTTGTTAAACTTATTTTCACACACATTTTTGAAGGAGGGTTGTTGTGAAAGGCAGCTTGAAAATCATCAAATAAGTTGCGCGTTTTTTTTTTTAAGTTTCATTACGTTCAAGCAACCAGATACTCATCACTAAATGCTCTTCCAATGTAGAGGGATTGTCACTTCGACCTTGTGTCCTCTTCAAAAACCCTTTCTGCATTTCACCTGTAGTGGGGCGGCTTAGCCCAAATATTCAAAAGAATTGTGCATTTTGTGATACAAGCACCAAATTTGGCACAAATGTACATTAATATGTTGCGAACATTTTCAGATATTGGGCCACTTGAAATTCCGTAATTTTTTTTTTCAAATTTTTTCAAATTTCGTAATTTCAAATTTTTCGGGTGACACCGTCACAATTTCGGTCTTCGAGGCCGGCCGATAGGCAAAGTGTGACCGGAAGGGACGAGGTTCTCCTGACCACGTGGCCCTCGATCTGGGAAGCGAGAGGCGTTCCATTAGTGGACGCGCCCCTCACGCCCGACTTTTGGGCGGCCCCGGCAGGCCGTTTGTTTTGACGTTCCGTGACAGGCCCCGCACCCCCACCTCCGGGCCGACCGGAAGCTTGTGCTGAGTACATCATACCTGAACAACTCAGTGAGGCAGAACACAGCAGTGCACACCAGGGTGACCCCTTCAGTGCATAAACCAATTAACCTGTCCACTGCAGGGCATATAGAAATGAAGTTATTTTCTGCATATAATAATAATATAAGTTCAGTTCTATATAACAATTTCTGTTATCACCACTACCACTACAACTACCACTACTACAAGCTTTGTCTGGAATTTTGTGGACTAACAGACAAACAGACATACAGACAAGCTGGGATCAAAACATTACCTCCTTCCACCATTGAGTGTAGAGGTAAACATCATGGAAATTATATCATGCCCTAGATTTAATTCATGCTTACCCGTGTATTTGCTTCACTGGTTCACAAGGTCTTTTGCATACATGTAATTCAGACTCTCGTCTTCATTGCTGACCACACAATGTTCGCAACATATTAATGTACATTTGTGCCAAATTTGGTGCTTGTATCACAAAATGCACAATTCTTTTGAATATTTGGGCTAAGCCGCCCCACTATATCGGCCGGCCTCGAAGACCGAAATTGTGACGGTGTCACCCGAAAAATTTGAAATTACGAAATTTGAAAAAATTTGAAAAAAAAAATTACGGAATTTCAAGTGGCCCAATATCTGAAAATGTTCGCAACATATTAATGTACATTTGTGCCAAATTTGGTGCTTGTATCACAAAATGCACAACAGGTTTGCTATGCTGCTACACTACTGGGAAAAAAAAGAAAATGGGTTAAAGGTACTTGTGGGACACGCTGTATAAACTTCTATATTGATGTACATTGTACAGTTTACTTCTGTTTATGGTTTGTGCCACCGTTGACATCACACACAATTGTTGGCATGATGTTTCTCGTTTAACCATCGACAACTTTACAAACATCTTATTCTCACTACCTGTGTTTGCTTCTACTTCCTTAGGCATTTGTGGAGCTCCAGGCACGTGTCATTGAGGCACAGAGGCAAGAACAGCAGGCTGAGGGCCGCATGGAGGCATTGAGTCGGACAGCCATGACCTGTAAACTTACTTTACAGGAGATCTCGACACTGCCGTCAAAAACACGTCTCTTCCAGGGTGTTGGCAGAATGTATGTACTCGTGTTTTTTTTCCAGCCTTATTGATCGCATTAATTAATTCATTTGTTCACCTCTACTACTGCTGGTTCAATGGCTTTTATTTTGTTTTTCCTCTACTCCTACTTTTTTATGTTGAAGCCTCCAGTCACAGACTATATAGTCCTCATTGAGGCCAGGCCTTGAATAAAAGAGCTGCATTGATATAAAAGTGAAGAAAGAGAGAAATAACGCAATAAAGCCTAATAATTTTTGAGGAATTAAATAATCTGCATTTTGAAAAGCAGATCATCAATGTTTGGAAATACATGGGAAGGTAAAGAGTTCCAAAGTTTGGCAGTGGAGGGGCAGAAACAAACATCATAACAGCCCACCCTTGAGTTGCCAATGGCCCACAATAATCATGCGATGTAGTGGCTTGTCGAGTATTTCGTGGTCTCGCTAATGGCGGAGGTACACAAACAAGTAATATCTGTAGAAAAGAGAAAGAGAGCCAATTTTGCGGTGTAATTTGAGCGGGTTGAGTTTTGAGGTCAGATTGGGAGAGTTGATCCGTCGGATTACTTTGTATTCAAGTCTCTCCAGTAAATATGTGGAGCTAGAACCTCCCCAGATGTGAGAGCAGTTCTCTGTACAAGGACGAATCAATCATTTATATAGTTGAAGCAACTGTTCAGAGAAGAATCTTCGACATCTGAACAGGACTCCTAGTTTGAGGCACACTTAGCTATTCGTGTAATGTGTGGATTCCAGGATAAATTTGATGTTAGGGTAATACCTAGTAGGTTTATTGAATCACATGGTGTAATTGTGGAGTATTCAAAGGAGATTGCAGAGTTGGGAGTTTTAGAGAGAGATGGGAAGAAATTTAGTTTTGGAAGTATTAAACTTAACTTTATTACATTTTCCTCACTGGGAAATGTTGTCCAAATCCGATTTTAAAGAGGTGGTTGTGATGAAACGAGATTGATATCGAGTGAGAGGAAATGGGGCAGATGGGAAAAACATGGAGGAATGTAATGTCGAGTCATCAGCATACGAGTGCATTTGGTTATTTGTAGAAGAAAGAACGTCATTGATAAAAAGAAGGAAGAGTTTTGGAGACAGGACAGAACCCTGAGGAACACCGTTGTTCATAAGGAAGGAGGGAGATGTTGAACCATCAACAATTACGGAGATAGAGCAGTCAGAGAGAAAGCTTGATATGCCAGAGCAGAGTGAAGGAGGAAAGCCGAAAGATGGAAACTTGGATATCAGACCCCGATGCCAATCTCTGTGAAAGACTTTTGAGATATCTCGGCCTACAACAAAGGATTCCCCAAAGTCTTTCAGAGAAGAGGCCCAAACATTCATAATGTAAGAAAGGATATCACCGGTAGATCTTGCCCTTGCGAAAGTCATATTTATGTTCAGATCGAAGACTGAGAGATTCAAGATGCTTGAGGAAATGGTTATTGAGAATACATTCAAAGACTTTGGAAATGGTAGAAGTCGGAGCAATAAGACGGTAGTTGGAAGGGTTTGAACGATCACCCTTCTTTAAAATAGGCTGCACTAAAGCATGTTTCCGGGAAAGAAGTTTGGGTTTTTAAACAAATAACAAACGAGCAAGCACGGGTGCAAGTTCTGAGGCACACTCCTTCAAGACACGAGGAGTAATGCCATCTTGTATAGGGAGGGGCATAGGATTGGCTTAGCGGTTAGGGTGCCGGCTTGGGATCCTAGGATCCTGGGTTCGAATCCCGGTCGATCGCTGAATTAATGCCAGGGGGGGCTGACTCAGCCTGTCATCCTTCCTAGGTCGGCAAATTGAGTACCAGCTTGCTGGGATGAATGATCCCGGTGTCTACCCCGGTTTAGAATAGGTACACCGTATCCCTGCGCATCCTAAGAGCGTGACCAAGGGTTGGCGTCAGGAAGGGCATCCGGCCATAAAAACATTGCCTCAAACAGGGAACCATGATTGTCATGGGGCCCGCAAAGCTAACCCCCGCTCTAGCGGGGAAAATGGCCTTAAAACGATCATTCATTCATTCATTCATAGGATTGGTAAGGGGTGCATCAGAGGGAGATGGAATGTTAGAGTCATCCAGTGTGAATTCGAGGAAAAAAGAAAACCAAAAAGAGTTGATTTATCAGTCAGAGAGACAGCTATAGTATCATCGGAATGGAAAAGCAAAGGTAAGGAAGAGCGACATAAGTTGTTGGAGATACTTTTAGCTAAGAATCAGAAAGATATATTAGTGGAAGAAGATGAGAGGTTGTCACATTTATTTTGGATAAAGGAATGCTTCGTCTCATGAATAACATGTTTGTAATGAGTTCTGGCAGATATGAAAGGTGAATGTGAGTCAGAGGAAGAAGAGTTTTTCCTTGTCCGATATGTCGCATCCCTTGCACGAATGGCTGTAGAGCAGGAATTGTTGAACCAAGAATTGGTAGGAGAGATAAACTTGAAAGAGAAGGGGATATACAGTGCCTATAGAAAAAGTCTACACCCCCTTTCAATTTTTTCACCTTTTGTTGCGTTATCGGTTGGAATAAAATTGCATTAAACCAGATTTTTCCACCTTTATTTACACATCATAACCCACAACTTTCAAGTCAAAAACAAGTGCTTCAAATTTCAGAAAATTAATTTAAAATCCAAAACTAGAATATCTTGGTTGGATAATATTGAATTTGAAGGAACAAGCATGAATTTTACTTTTTGAAGTTAATACTTGAATGAGTTGAGTGATTCATGACTGTTCAAGGTTTGCTTTGCTAAGGAAAATAAGAAGATGACAGTGAAATTGGCTTGTGCACCTTTCAGAGGTAATGCAAGTCTGGCTACCTGGTTCACAGGTTTTTGCTGCAGGATCGTGAATATGTGCTGTCAGACCTGAAGTCGGAACGAGGCGAAGCAGAGAACTGCCTCGGACAGCTGAAGGTACAAACAGCCTTTTTTTTCTCTCTCAAACTACAGGTGGAAATGCCACATTACCCACAGCATTATGCACTTGCAGATTAACCTTACCTTGGATTGTGGATAATGCAATTGCTCCAATATTAGTTTGTGGAATAATCGTTTAGAAACATTAAAATGTCTACATGCTTCTTTGGTTCTGCTCATTCTCCACTTATTAAATGGTTTTATTTTTTTCCGCAGCGACAGAAAGAGGAGCTTTCCCGCCGAGTCGATGAAGCGGAAAAGAACATCAGAGAGATGTTGGCAGCACGTCACTCGTAGTTGCACCTCATCACTTTTGCATCAATTATTTAATTGAAAATGTGCTGCGGTCACCTTTGTATTCAAAATCAATGTGCAATGATCGCAATTGGTGTGAGGCTCTTTCTCCGCCTTGCTATTATTATTATTATTATTATTATTTTGTTCCACATCGATTTGTGCATATTTGGCTCGGAATATTTGTTGCTTGTCATTCATCTCTCTCATAGGCACTGGGATGTGAAAACCAACTGTTACGGTGTGATGTTTTGGGTCGGGAACGTCTTTGGCCCTGGGAAGGCACGAGTAGCTGTGGGGAAAAGGAGGGTGACGCAGTGATCTATCGCAATCGTGGACATGTTTTAAATGAAAATGAACTGTGTTGAGGAACTTTAACTTGATTGGTTTTTGGAGAGTATAAAAACTTTGTTGTAAAGTGGATTTATGGATTTATTTTATGTGGTTAGACTTCTTTCTCTATTCGCCACTGTGGGTTCGATTCCTGTGGCTGCTTACTCTGGTCAACCTACACTTAGCAGATGCGGTGAGTATATCAATCATGAGTTGAGGGGAAACCTTTGTCCTGCACTTGACCTAAACCGGCTGCTTTATAGTATTGCGTTCCATGGGTTTTAGCTCATCTGGCAATCAAACTTCCCCCCTGGGTGAGTAAAATTGATAAAAGGTTTGTTATTACATGATGTCACCAGCGCTGTAATTAAAGAAGGAAAACTTTTTTTTCTTCCTGAAAATGTTGGAGACTTGAAGTTTATTCATGGGACAGTACTTGTATCCAATGCAAACAATTCTTTTTTAATGTATTAACTGAATACAGATATTTGGTTTCAACATTTCAAACCCACAAGTATGAATTTGGAAAGCTTATGAACTTTTCTTTCTTTAATTGCTCGGCAGCTGAAGGCCGGAGGCATCGTTTTTGGGTTGTCTGTCCGGCTGTCAGTCCGTTATTGGGTATTTTTGTTACCACAACAACTTGTGAACTACTAAAGAGATTTCAACCAAATTCGGCACAACTGTGGGCTGTAATTTTGCCTCCGCTGATGAGGTTGTCGGAGGCATTATGTTTTCGGGTTGTCCGTCTGGCTGTCCGTCCGTGGATCCATGATAGGTTTTTGTTGCCGCGATAACTTGAGAATGGCTGAAGAGTTTAAAATCAAACTTAGATCAAGTATGTTCTATGATGTAAAGACGAACTGATTCGATTTTGGGGTCATTTTCATTTTTGGTAAAAATCTTTATCGCAATAAGTTGTGAACCATTAATGGGATTTTGACCAAACCTGGTATAAGTACATTGCCTATAGAACGTATATGCCCCATTTCAAAATGTTCACCTTTTGTTGCCTTATAGTTTTAGCCTGGAATTAAATTGCATTAAATCAAACCTTTTCCACCTTTATTTGTACATCGTAACCCCCAACTTCCAAGTGAAACACAAATTCTACAAATTTCAATCATATCGAGTCTCCTCGGGCTCTTTCAGATTTTTCGGATCAGACAAAGTTCAGAAAATTGATTAAAAATACAAAAGTAGAATATCTTGATCGGACAGATGTCCACCCCCCCCACCCCCCTCCCCTTTTATAATAGCAAATGTAAATAAGCTCGTGTGTACCTCTAGGCTAGGCCATCCTGTCAGGCCAAAGATGAACTGATTACATTTTGTGTTCAGCAGGACAGAGCAAGTACCCTTTAATTATATATTATAACATCATGAGAGGTAACCTACCAATATGTCTGAAAAGGAAAGTTTTCAATCGGTGTATTATTCCGACTGTTGCCTATCGGGCAGAGACCCTCGTGTTAACAAAATGTAGAAAAGGTTAACAGCAGCACAACACAATATGAAACGAAATACCTTGGGTATTACATATAAAGATAGAGAAACAATAAATGGGTCAGAGAACAAACCAAACCTCAGGATGTCTTAGAAATAACCAAACTCAGGAACTGGGCAGGACACTGGCAGGTTAGATAACAGGTGAACAACAATAGTAACAACATGGAGACCTATGGATGGAAACAGGAATAGATGAAGGCCATGTGTAAGATGGGGGGGAAGAAATAGCCAAATATTGGGGAAGAGTTCATTTGAGCAACAAAGCAAGAGACAGCAACATGGCGTCAATATGCTGAGACTCGTCCAGCAGTGGATAGAAAATAGCTGATGAAGATAAATGGCTTGTTATAACCACTGAAGGGAGTTCAACATGTCACTCGTGAGTACCCACACTTCATTATGAAGTGCTCACTTGTGACGTTCCAGTGCATTATCCACCATATAAAACACAGTCAGTTTGTGTGTTTGTACAGATGTCTGTCCCCCATTATAAAGACCGTAGTATTTGAGTCGAGTTTTAAAGGCCATTCTTTTAACACGAATGTGTGTTCACTACAGTCTATTATTTTGAGAATTAAACAAACAAAAAACATTTTCGATAAAAGAGTAATATTGTCTCTTCTATTGGAACTGTAGACGGTGGTTTGCAAACCGAGCCTCAATGGCGGTGTACAGAAGTTTTTCTTTTAAATAACAATAAATACACGGCACAGGGAAGTGAAAATGTGAAATTCACTGTATGTGATGTACAAGTCATGCAGAGTAAAAGGAGTGTTCATCTACGTCCGTTCGATGTCTAATAAATAAGCACACCTGGCGCTATACTCTCTAGGCCGAGGCTTCACCGTCTAATAAACTAGTCCAACCCGTCATATTTAACAGGCGTTTTACTCCTATGTTATAATTCCTTGGTAAAATAAACCAAACCAGGGACCAATCAAACGGTGTACCTATTGTAAAGCCAGTCGTATCGTCATGACAACGGGCAGCCACTCACGGTTAGCTGTTCGTGTCACGTGGCCTAACCCGGAAGTTGGAATCCGAATAATTATTGTTTTAAATTTAACTTTTCATGAGGTTTGGTTTCTGATGCGAAAATGTATAATTTTTTTTGCTGCGATGTCGGAATTAAAACTTCAAACTCGTGCTCTCGTTTATTATCCGCATTTGCAAGCGTTGTGTTGTGATCGTGAATGAGGAGGTCGGTGTTGGACGGACATGGATGCTTACGGGGATGGATCGAACGGAAGCGAGTGCACACCTGCAGACGTGCAGACCTCCAGATGGAGCGACAGTGACACGAGCGAGTCGGAGGAAGCGACCGGGTTCAGGTACCGAATCAAACTCACTCGCGAAAGACGCGTCTGGCTTCTTTGTAATAATCGACGGCTTCAAAACATGATGTCCCGTGTCCCGTGTCTCAAAAATTTGTTGCCCGATTCGGATGAAATTAGGTGGTCAGGTTGGGTGCTTGATAAGGAAGAATTGATTCGATTTTGGCGAAGATCCGAATGATTCTTCATTGTTGAGAAGACAGGTGTTCGCTTAACGGTTAAGGTGGCTGACTTGAGATCACAACTCGTCCCCTGTCAGCCGTTCAATTAACACCAGGTGGGTTGACTCGGCTTGTCATGCTTACTTGGACAAATGATCCATTCGAGTATACTGTGTCGGCGTGGTCACCTCTCCAGGATTTTGCCCAATAGCCGAGGAAACAGCTTCGCCAGCTATATACATCTGAAAAAAAATAAAAAATGAGTGGTCTTCTTCTTCTTCTTCTCCTCCTCCTCCTCCTCCTCCTCCTCCTCCTCCTCCTCCTTCTTCTTCTTCTTCTCCTCCTTCTTCTCATCCTGCTTCTTCTTCTTCTTCTTCTTCTCCTCCTTCTCCTTCTTCTTCTCCTCCTTCTCCTCCTCCTCCTCCTCCTCCTTCTTCTTCTTCTTCTTCTTCTTCTCCCCCTTCTTCTTCTTCCTCACCATTGAGAGATGGGGGGCCAAACTTATATAGCAGTGTAGCACGATCTTTCAAAAAGTTTGTGGACAGATTATGACGAAACTTGGTGGATGAGTTGGGGAGATGACAAGAACAAGTCGATTCGATTTTGGAGGTCCGGATCCAAACCCAGCCTGTCATTGAGATACAAAATTTTAAACCGTGTAGCCTGGTGGAGGTGTGCACTCTACCAAGTGCAGTTTACTCTTCAATTCATCATTATTAAAATGAAATCATCACGATCCTCAAAACTCGAGAAACTTCACCGAGTGTCCGTGCTGCCAAAGCAATCTCTTTGCGAGGGGAATTTGTAATTTATTGAGTGTGCCGGCGATTAATTCACCTACTCTTCACTAAAGACACCGTTGGATCTTTAAAGTCGACCAATGACCTGTGTTAGCAGACGGAACACGCAGTTTAACGTTCATCCGAGATGCGGCACACACATGTTGATCTCATCTTGTGCATGTGAAACACCAGGGTGGCAGTTTACAGCTTGGTCAACATTCAAACCCGGCTAGACAGCTCTTAGGAGAGTGTGTACACATCTCGGCTATCTTTCCAGCGATATGAAAAAATAAATACAAATTTAACTTTACTTGAAACATAAAATGCTTCACGAGTACTACTTCTCCGATGCAATCGATCACAACTTCGTGGTCAGCTGGGGGAAAGTTTGGCCAAAGATAAAGGTCATTCACTTAACTCTTCGGTCTAGGGTGCTGATGATAACTCATCGACTCTTCGTGAAAAAAGGTAAGTGGCTCGCTACCTCTCCACCATCCAAAATGAAAATATGTAATAGGGCAAAGTGAACATGATGTAAATAGAGGTTTTGCTCATTTTACTCCTTATTAACAATCAATGTTAATAAGTAAATAAATGTAAATAAATACGTAAATAAATGATGTGGCTTGTTCAACTTTAGCCGCAAAAGGAGGCGGGTTGTGTGTAGATTACAAAGAGTGCTTTTTTTCCTGTGTTGTGCCGCCCAGCTACCCAAGGTGTGAGTGGATGGAAAGAGTACAGAAGAATGGTGAACTCTTTTACTTGGAGTTGAGTGAAAACGAAGAGCTGTTTTTGGAAGAGGAATCCTTGCGCTGGGAGGGTCACCCGCCTCGGAACCAGCACAGCACAAAGTTTGTAAAATCTGGCAGATAAACTCAATTTTGTGATTTCTTTTCTTTTCACTGAATTAATAATTCATATGTATTTGTTTGTTGTCACCTGTTCGATGTAGAAAACAATCGTCGTGCCAAATACCTGTTGCGGGGTTGAGTGGCAAGTTCACAACTGGATTGGATTCACCTCACCTGACCCCTGAAAAGTCACCGTCGCATCAAGAGCGCATTTTTGATGTCTGGGTTTATGTTGATCCGTTAAAGTTGCAAACAGGTGGCAGGAGTCTGTTGGAGTCCTTGTTAGGAATCTTGCATCAGCTGGCATGGCCAGGACGTTCTGGGAGAGATCCTCTTCACGGTAGTGAAACCATCAAAGTGCATGGCCTTACGGATGGTGGAGCAGCGATGGTGTCTGGTCTCATTTTTATAGGTATGATTAACTGTACACAGTGAATACAACTTTGATATGCGGCATACGTTTCATGAAAAGGTGATAGATGCAGGAGGAACTCCCTTGAAGTGTGTGTGTGTGTGTGTGTGTGTGTGTGTGTGTGTGTGTGTGTGTGTGTGTGTGTGTGTGTGTGTGTGTGTGTGTGTGTGTGTGTGTACACACTGTATATATACTGTGATGTGATGGTGAATTCGTCGAGATAAAGTCGTGAGGGAGACTCAATGAATGGCCTTTATGTTACAGGCCTTTGAAAATACATTTTGTTCTATAAACAGTAACTTTCATCGAATTTTATTCCCGTTTTTTTCAACCGAGTCTAAAACCATGTTAGCGACTGTGAAAAATGAAATGAGATATCGAATTAGAGTTGAAATAAAACTGTGAGAGAGCAAGACACCACTGGCCTAACAAAAGGGGCCTCAAAGCTATGAGTGTAAACAAAATGGTGGATATTTGTTTTTGAAGCCCCTCCCAGACCGGGTGTAGCCACACCCCCGGACAGACAGACAGACAGACAGACAGACAGAATCACTTACGGACAATATATATATATATATATATAGATAGATAGATGTACCAAGTTTGTAAAATACATGCTACTCGAGACAGAGGGGCCACTTCATCTCAGAGCATTAACTCTGAAAACAGGAAAACATTGACTTTTGAGCATAAGGTTTCTCTGTAAAAGGAATGTTGAGTAAAAGGTGTGTTGTGTAAAAGGTATGTTGTGTAAAAGGTATGTTGTGTAAATGGTATGTTGTGTAAAAAGTATGTTGTGTAAAAGGTATGTTGTGTAAAAGGTATGTGTGTAAAAGGTATGTTGTGTAAATGGTATGTTGTGTAAAAGGTATGTTGTGTAAAAGGTATGTTGTGTAAAAAGTATGTTGTGTAAAAGGTATGTTGTGTAAAAGGTATGTTGTGTAAAAGGTATGTTGTGTAAAAGGTGTGTTGGCAGGGGCAGATGGAAGGATGGGGAAGGTGAAGATGAACCTACCTTTTGTCGCTCAATGATTATTTTTTCTAGGGGACAGTCTCGTTGCTGTTGATGATGTGGAGGTGTCTGCAAGAAGTGTTGAAAGCGTCCTGTCTCCTGTAATCAGACCAACTAAGGTAAAGTGTTTTCACTGTATTTTATAGCATCTTAAGCAGAGTTATCGAGTACGAAACTATTGTTTTCAGAGGCGTCTTTTTTCCATATCAGGGTGCCATTTGATGATATCGCTTACGCTGTGCTAGAATATCTTGTGTGAGTGAAAGAGATCATGTGGAATGCATTTTCTTGTTTGGTTCTAATTCTGCAGTGTGTGTGTCTGTGTACAGCTAAAGTTGACACTGGCACGGCGATCTGTCAAGCAGCGGCCATTTCCCAGTGGCCTACGATGGGTGTCCACTGGTGGAGATATTCCTCATTTGTTAAGCCGACTACAGCAAGAGCCCCTCGTCGTTCTCTACTTGAGCCTTAAGCTTGATTCTAGCACATCCGATGAAGAGGTGCCATTTTCTGTTCTCTGTTTAAACTGACACCTACCGTAGAGATTTGTTTATCTGCTACAAACATAACTCTTGGATATTTATCTGCTACCACCATTGATGTTTTACCAGTCACTACTGTGGATGCCCACCTGCTACGACTGTGTATATATTTTATTTGCTACACCAGAAGTACAAGTCTGACATCAACACCTTCGTTCACAGGGACAATGTTGATAAAAAAAAATTCTTTTTTTTTTTCGTATACTGAATCGAGGCTCGTGAAAGAGCTGACATTTACTTCACAAACAAATCAACCAGGCAAACAAAATATATATAAAGAGGGAGCGGAAGACAAGAGAAGGGGAAGCACACAAACACTTGAGAGCACACATTTAAGAGCAGGGAGATGTGTGGGAGGGAGAGGGCTTGGGGGGAGGAGGCGTGGGAAGGGGGGGGGGGGGGGAGAAATATAAAACACAAGGACACCAAGGACTTTCAGGACAGAAGTTGGTATTTCAAAAAAGTGGAATTGGGGTGAAATTAGCGGGGATAGAAAAGATCAAGGTTTTGGATGGGGGAAGATAAGAGGTGGTGGTGAACAGCTGTTTAAAGACCTGGAGGGTGGAGTGGGATTGAAGAGAGTGAGGGAGTTTGTTCCAGAGGTGGGAGAAAAGAGGAATGAAGGAGTGAAGGTGAGCAGAGAGTCTTGATTTTGGCAGTTTAACCATAAGAGGGTTGCAGGCAGATCTTATGCGACCTGGAGGAATATTTGTGGGACAGAGCCCAGAGAGAGCTGGGGGGGCAAGGCCAGAGAGGAGTCGGTAGAAGACGGAAAGACCACCAACCTGCCTGCGGTGAGTGAGTGAGAGGCCCTTGGAGTTAGCTTCATCGCGGGAGATTCCAATGATTCTGAATGCTTTGGTTTCAACAGCGTGAAGACGAGCTAGGTGTGAGGCAGGAGCACCAGCCCAGAGGGGAGAGCAGTATTCCATTGAGCTGCAGATGAAAGCCTTGTATGTGGTGAGGAGCTCAGGTGTGCCAAGGAAGGACTTCGCACGACAGAGGATGCCCAGTCGGCGACTGGCTTTGGAGGCCAGATTTGAAATGTGGTTTTCCCAGGAAAGATCATGGCAGATAGTGAGACCAAAAAGCTTGAGTGACAGAACTTCTTGGAGAGGATTATTCAGAAAGTGGATGGGAGGGTTGTCCAGTCGGTCTTTTCGGAGAGACATCGTAAGAGTGTGAGATTTGTCAGGATTGAAAGACATGTTCCACTTGTTTGCCCAGTCTGTGATTTTGTCCAGGTCTGCAGAGAGTGAGGAGGCTGCAGACTGCCGATCTGAGGGATGAAGAATGGAGCGACAGAGAGTAGAGTCATCAGCAAAGAGATAGAGAGGATTTTCAAGAGAGTCAGAGAGATCATTGATGAAGACCAGAAAAAGCACAGGGCCTGCTGTTTATTTCTGTTTATCTTTGCTGTTTATTATCTGCTGTTTATTTCATCTCGAGGTGGAGAAGCATGAGGTGTTGACATAATGGTATTGACTGTATTTATTACGTGCAAAATCGAAGATTTTTCAAGTATATTGGTCAGTTGCGTTTGTTATTCTGTCTGTTTGTTTGTCACCGGCATACAGGTCACAATTCCAAACCGATCGTCACGAAACTTCACCAAGTTGCAGAAGTCGTCACAAATGAGAAGCCGATTGATTTTGAGGTCAAAGCTCATCTGGAGGTCAAATTTCTAAAATCGCCATTTTTAATCCAATTGACTTGAAAATAGAACAGCCTTTGCATATTGCCACACTAAATTGGGGAACCAACTATTTTTAATCCAATTGACTTGAAAATAGAACAGCCTTTGCATATTGCCGCACTAAATTGGGAAACCAACTATTTTTGAGGTCAAAAGGTCAACTCAAGGTCAAACTTCTGAAATCAATTTTCATCTAAAAAAAACCCGTCAATTTTCATCCGATTGACTTGAAAATAGAACAGCATTTGCATATCGAGTCACTAAATAGGGAAATCAACTATTTTTGAGGTCAAAAGGTAAAAGGTCAACTCCAGGTCAAACTTCCAAAATCATCAATTTTCATCTGAAAAATCATCAATTTTCATCCGATTGACTCGAAAAGTTAACAGCATTTGCATAGCGCCTCACTAAATTGGGAAACCAATTATTTTTGAGGTGAAAGGTCATCTGGAGGTCGAATTTCTAAAATCGCAATTTTTAATCCGATTGACTTGAAAATTGAACAGCATTTGCACATTGAGTTATTAAATGGGGAAACCAACTATTTTTGAGGGGAAAAGGTCAAGTTTCCAAAATCATCAATTTTCATCTAAAAAAACCGTCAATTTTCAACCGATTGACTTGCAAATAGAACAGCCTTTGCATATTGCCGCACTGAATTGGGAAACCAACTATTTTTGAGGTCAAAAGGTCAACTCAAGGTCAAACTTCCAAAATCATCAATTTTCATCTGAAAAATCAACAATTTTCATCTGATTGACTCGAAAATTTAACAGCATTTGTATAGTGCCTCACTGAATTGGGAAACCAACTATTTTTGAGGTCAAAGGTCATCTGGAGGTCGAATTTCTAAAATTGCCATTTTAAATCCGATTGACTTGGAAATTGAACAGCATTTGTATATTGAGTCAATAAATTGAGAAGCCCTCTATTTTTGAGGTCAAAAGGTCAACTCAAGGTCAAACTTCCAAAATCAATTTTGATCTGAAAACCCATCAATTTTCATCCAATTGACTTGAAAATTGAACAGCATTTGCATCGTGCTTCACTGTATTGGGAAACCAACTATTTTAAGGTCAAAAGGCCAAAGGTCAACTCAAGGTCAAACCTCCAATATCATCATTTTTCATCTGAAAAAGCGGCACTTTACATCCTATTAACCCGAGCTTTGATCAAGATCGTCAATTTTAATCTTGATGAAATGGACAATTTGATGGATCAATGGCAACCTTTTTTGGGGGGAGGGATTTTGCAAGTATCGTGCTCTGCATGACGTCTTCTTGTTTACTTATTGCAGCTGTAAATGTTAAACTTGCTCCTACAGTAAGTGTCCTTTTGCACGTACTGCGTTTTGGATCATGTATTGAATGTCTACGCCTCGAAGAGCACTGCTTTATGGGGATTTTGGCACCCAGTTGAGTTTCATTGCTTTTGTTCACGATGTTTCTGCCAGGATGGTATCCTCTACCATTTCCCAAGGGATGGTTTGGCTGAGCGGCTTCAAAGCATTCGCGGCATCTTTCTTACGCTAGCAGATGTGCTGACCCGAGTGATGGGTGCTTGTGCAATTAGGTCCGTTCTTGCTGTTTTACTTTTAACATTTAATTATTTGTACCGTAAGTCATGACCCTTTGATTATTCATATTCACAGTATAGAACAAGTGACTTAGCATTAGTATTTGGCCACAGTGATTGATAACAAATTGAAATGTAGAAAGAATTCCCAAGGGTTGGCTTGTGAAGCAAACCAAAGATTAACTTTTTAAGGAAATTGAAAGGTATATGTCAATAATATAATTTTGTTTCTTTTATATCAGTCCTTGATTCAAAGTATTGTGTGTGTGTGTGTGTGTGTGTGTGTGTGTGTGTGTGTGTGTGTGTGTGTGTGTGTGTGTGTGTGTGTGTGTGTGTGTGTGTGTGTGTGTGTGTGTGTGTGTGTGCGTGCGTGCGCCGTAACCATTTGAGATTTTGTCATCAAATTTTCAACAAAGCTTTATTATGAGAATATGGAGAAGATCGATGAATAATTTGGTCAAAAGGTCAAAGGTAAGCATCACATAAAATTGTCCATTTTCATCCAATTGACCTGAAATTTTAAGAATTTGCATATCGGGTTTCTGGATTGGTTCATCAATCCAAAGCTAGAAGCCGATTTGGTTTTTTAGATCAAAAGGTCAGTGGTGGAGGTTGCATAAAATCATCAATTTTCATCCGATTGACTTGAAATTTGAGCAGGGTTTGCATATTGCGTCAATGAAGCCTTTTGCTTTCAAGGTCAAAAGGTCAGGGTCGCCTAAAATCGTCAATTTTTACCTCCACCACCAAAGGTGGATGGAGGGTTATGTTTTCGCCCCTGTCTGTCTGTCTGTCTGTCTATTTGTGAACAAGATATCTCTAAAAGTTGTGGACGATTCGGACGAAATTTGGCAGAGAGGTAGCATGTGTGACAAGAACGACATGATTAGATTTTGTTGAAGATCCGGATTTGGATCTGGCTAGTAGAATTTTTAAAGTGATTCTTCACCATTGGGAGATAGGGCCAAAAACGATACATAGCATGATATCTCAAAAGGTTGTTGATGGATTTGGATGAAACTTGGTGGACAGGTTGTGTGTGTGACGAGGAAGAATCGATTAGATTTTGGTGAAGATCTGAATATGGATTCGGATATGAGAGTTATTAAATTTTTTAGTGATTCTTCACCATTGAGAGATATGGCCAACCAGACGTAGGTATGCTCTCTACTGAGTGCCGTTCTGGTTTATATTTTGTTTTTTAGCTGTTTTTGTCATGTTTAGGATACGGAAGAAGAAGTCTGAATACAATTTGGGTGCGGACAGGCTTTGCATTTTCCAATGCTTTCTAGTTTTTGTTTTAATCATTCAGGCATTCACATTCGTGTTCCTGTCATTTTCGACCATCATTTGTGCCTAATTAAATTGGCATGTTTAATGCTGATGTGAAAAGGGTGTGAGGTGTGAAGCACCCTTTTTGAATTGAATTGCCAGTGGATGAAAAATCTCCATGTTTCTGGCCAAAAAATAATAAAATAAAAAATTCAAATTTGGATCCTAATGTTTTAAAGGAAACTATGTTTTTAAGGATTTAATAAAGGACACAAACAACAGGCACGAATAACTAATGTAACAGGTTAAATTGGGTGGTGTATAAGACGCTGCATCAATGGCAGTAAACTTCTGAAAACATTTTTTTTCCAGCCTTTAAAATCTTTCTTTTATTTCAATTGAATTATATACTTGAACACTGGAACACAAATCGCCTTCATAGCACTTTCAAAACACTTCCGTTTACCAGGACTTGGACAAAATATTATGCCATCTCAACCATATCACCATCTCCACCCATCTCAAAATATTACGCCATTTTGAGGAAATATTACATCATATTACGCCAGTGAGACCTATCACATTTGCTGCTTGCACCCTCTAGTGGGGCAATATCGAAATTCGGACAAAAAATGCAGCTGTGTAGGAAATATAGATCGTGTTTGGAAATGCAAAAAAGAGTTTCAAAGACCCTTCCCATGTCGTTTTTATCAAGACTGCATGGGGTAAGGTGTTCTATGAACTCTCGAGTTTGTCGTTGTTATTGCTTTCTTATTTGTGTAAACAAACCCTGCTGTGCTAGGCAAACATTCCTGATTGTCTGTGGGCTTCCCTGCAGTTCCAGCCTCATTTTGGAAGGACATCTCACACATGTCGGGTACTGGCAGGAAGGTCAGGAGTTGCTGCTGTTAGCGTTGCCAGCTCACAGGTGAGTTGAACTGTATAACTCAATGCGACATTCTACTTTTTTTTGTACTGTAGTTTGTCACATAATAGTTATTGTGTTATTTAGCAATTACGTTTGTTTTTTTAAAGATGATACTTTCTGTTCATGTTGTTCTGGGTAACACGACCATAGGCCTAAATATACATCATTCGCAGTTGATTCACTGGTCAACAAAATTTTAAAAGTTTTATGGTTCTAGTATATTTTGAGGTGATTCTAACCAACATGAACCTGTAGATTTTGATTATGATATCCAATTTTCACGAGCACATCCAGTTTTTGAGAACCAGTATACCATAGGAATACCACTTCATTTGAAATTCACAAACCTCTTGTTGACCCTGAGAAGGTATTCTTACCACCACTTCATTTGAAACTTGGTTTGTTGAAGAACTTTGTGAAGGCCATGGATCAAGATGGTGCTGGCTTCCACTACTTGCTAATGAAGTTCCAAGGCATTGTATCTGAGGCCGAATTCGTCTTGTACTCACTAATCAGAACTTTGTAACGAGACTATCTGCGCTGGAAAGCGTTGCTTGGGATAGCTTTGTGGCTCTTGCTAACAATTACCTTGGAAATTTTCGAGCACCAAATAATGAAGAGCTTGTGGACAAGATGTTGAAGAGTTACCAGACGCTCGGTGCTCGAATGTCACTCAAGATACATTTCTTCCATTCTCATCTGGACTTCCTTCCACAAAATCGTGGCGATGTCAGTGATGAACATGGAGAAAGGTTTCACCAGGAAATTGCCATCATGGAGACTCAATATCAAGGCCGATTCAATCCAAACATGATGGGCGACTACTGTTGGACTTTACAGCGTGAAGGTGATTGCTCCTACAAATACAAAAGTAAAGTTCAGAAGGACTTTTAATGTGATGTAAATAAAAACTTAAAGTTCATATTATTTTTTGTGATATTTTATAAAGTTCATATTATTTTTTGTGATATTTTATAAAGTTCATATTCTTTTTGGAGATTTACATTTTTTTATGTGATGTAAATAAAAACTTAAAGTTCATATTATTTTTTGTGATATTTTATAAAATTCATATTATTTTTGGAGATTTACATTTTTTTATGTGATGTAAATAAAAACTTAAAGTTCATATTATTTTTTGTGATATCTTATAAAGTTCATATTCTTTTTGGAGATTTACATTTTTTTATGTGATGTAAATATAAATCTTTTCATATTATTTTTTGTGACAATAAATAGACTTATTGAGACTTAATGAAGAAATTCCCATGCTCTAAAGATTTTTTCCACACTTATGATGTACTACGTCAAGGTTACGTGATAGCGAAATTTTAAGGTCAGATTCGGATTCGTGGGCACCAAATTAGTTAGAAACAGTTGAAAATAAGTCAGAACCAATTTGGCTGTTGACCAGTGTTATAAAATTAGTTTATAAAATGAGAAAAAAGAAGATGGTGGAATTTTTATGACTGAATCCCAGATGAATACCCTATCATACGACTTAAGCACACTCTTTCCATCAATTTCTCTCCTTCTCCCCCTTTTCGTTCCAAGCCTGGTGTTGGCTTAAGCCTTAATAGTTAAGGGGCTTGCTTGAGATCTTATAAGTCCTGAGTTTGAGCCCCTGTCGTGTCGTTGAATTAACACCAGGTAGGTTGACTCAGCCTGTCAATCTTCCGAGGTCGGTAAAATGAGTTCCAGCTTACTTGGTTACAGTGGGCATTGCGTCAGCAGCACAACCGCACCCCCAGAAAATGATGCAACCAGCAGCCACAGGCTGCCCACAAACCACCTTTTCTCCACAATTCTTACGAACTCATACACTCCCATTTCTTCTTCATCTTCCTTGTCCTTCGTTAAATTTTACGCACCCCTCACCCTCTCTCTTTAGGTGTATGTAATATAAAGAGGGCCCCTTAATTTGGCAAGTACAACAGCAGAGAACAGGGACATCAGGAGGGAGAGGGCTTGAGGGGAGGAGGCATGGGAAGAGGGGTGGGGGTGGAAGAGGTATAAAACACATGGACACTGCTATGACTTCAAGGAAAGAAGTCGGTATTTCAAAAAAGTGGATCTGGGGTGAATTAACGGGGGTAGAAAAGATCAAGGTTTTGGATGGGGGAAGATTAGAGATGGTGGTGAACAGCTGTTTTAAAGACCTGGAGGAAGGAGTGGGATTGAAGAGAGTGAGGGAGTTTGTTCCAGAGGCGGGAGAACAGAGGAGTGAAGGTGAGCAGAAAGTCTTGATTTTGTCAGTTTCACCACAAGAGGTTTGCTGGCAGATCTTGTGCGACCTGTAGGAATATTTGGGGGACAGCGCACAGATAGAGCTGGGGGAGCTAGGCCGGATAGGAGTCGGTAGAAGACAGAAAGACCACCTACCTGCCTGCGGTGAGTGAATGAAAGGCCCTCACAATCAGCTTCATTGCGGGAGATTCCAATGATTCTGAAAGCTTTGGTTTCAACAGCATGAAGCCGAGCTAGGTGTGATGCAGGAGCACCAGTCCAGAGGGGAGGGAAGTATTCCATTGAGCTGCGGATGAAAGCCTTGCATGTGGAGAGGAGCTCAGGTGTGCCAAGGAAGGACTTTGCACGACGGAGGATGCCGAGTCGGCGACTGGCTTTGGAGGCCAGCTTGGAAATGTGGTTTTCCCAGGAAATATCATGGCAGATAGTGAGACCCAAAAGCTTGAGTGACAGAACTTCTTTGAGAGGATTGTTGAGAAAGTAGATGGGAGGGTTGTCCAGTCAGTGTTTTCGGAGAGACATAGTAAGAGTGTGGGATTTGTCATGATTGAAAGACATGTTCCACTTGTTTGACCAGTCTGTGATTTTGTCCAGGTCTGCAGAGAGTGAGGAGGCTGCAGACTGCCGATCTGAGGGATGAGGAATGGAGCGGCAGAGAGTGGAGTCATCAGAAAAGAGGTAGAGAGGATTTTCCAGAGAGTCGGAGAGATTAATGATGAAGACCAGAAAAAGCACAGGGCCCAGAACACTGCCTTGGGGAACTCCAGCCTGAACAGGAAGGGGAGATGAGAGAAATCCATTCAGGGCCAAACGTTGACTACGACCAGAAAGGAAGTCCGCAAGCCATGCATGGAGATTTCCATAGATACCATAGGAGGAGAGTTTGGTGTGCAGAGCGGGGTGCCAGACCGTATCGAAGGCACGTGATATGTCAAGGGAGACAGCTCTGATTTCCTCTTTGTCATTGAGGACCTCCATCCATTGTTGAGACAGCAGAAGCAGCATGTCCAGAGTAGAGTAACCTGGTCTGAAAACAAATTGATTTATCAGAGATCAAGCCATTGGAGAAGAGAAGAATTCCTGGTGTTGGCGTAGCGCTTAGGGTGCCGGCTTGGGATCCTGGGTTTTAATCCCGGTCGATCAGTGAATTAATACGAGGGGTTTGACTCAGCCTGTCATCCTTCCGAGGTCGGAAAATTGAGTACCAGCTTGATGGTAATTCCCTGTGTGTCGCAAGAGGCGACTAGCAGGAAGGGCATCCGGCCATAAAACATTGCTTCAAAAAGGGGACCATGGTGCCCGAAAAAGGCCAACCCCTGCTCTGCGGGGAAAAATTGCCTCTAAAGTTTTTTGTTTTTTTTCTATGACATTGGCGAAGAGGAAGGATTTGATGTCCGAAGCAATGATGGATTCCATGACTTTGCTGATAATTGTGAGTAGTCTGATTGGTCTCCAGTTGCAAGGATCTGTTTTTGCACCTTTTTGTGTAAAGCGGTAATGTAATAATGGGCTGATGCCATCTGGTCCAGTTGCAGAATCAGAGTCAAGCTTTGACAGAAACTTCTCCACCTTGTCAGGAGAGAAGGACACAGATTCCAGGAGCAGCTGTGTTCGACTGGGTAATGTGGGTACAGAGAGAGATGTGTTTGAGATACAAGATGTTGAGGCAAACACAGAATTGAGGCATTCGGCTTTGTCACGTGCGGTGTCAGCTGTGTAGCCGTTTGAGGTAAGGGAGGGAGGGGGAATAAACACCAGAAACAGATTTGACCAGACACCACCAGGATTTGGAGGAAGGAGACAGGTTTGAGAGTTCAGTATTGAGAGTGGAGAGATAGTGCTTCCTGGCTCTCCTGAGGGTAGACACACACTTGTTCCGAGCTTGGTGGAAGGAACTGAGATTGTCTTCAGTTGGATTTGCCTTCCAAGAGGCAAAGGCAAGTTGTTTCAGGGCAACTGCCTCACCACAAGATTCAGTGTACCATGGACAACTGAAGGGTATGACAGCTGAAGACGAGATGGGATAAATCTGTGCATGAGAGAGAGCAGTTTACTTTGGAAGAATTCCCAGGATGAGTTGATGTCAGAGGCGGTAGAGATGGGAGACCAGTCCAGATGATTGATGGCTGCTTGAAGACCATGCCAATCGGCCTGAGTGAAATGCTAGACTCCTCGGCGCTGAGGAGGCTCTCTGAGAATGGCCAGAGAGATGACCACTTTAACAAGCACATGATCAGAAGAACTGATTGGAGCAGAAGAAGAGCAGCAGACATTTGCAGGGAAGTTTGTCATAACCAAGTCTAGAAGAGAAGATACTCCATTGACTGAGATCCGGGTCGGGAAATTGACAGATTGTGTCAGTCCCAATGAGTCGCAGAAGTCCTTTGCTGAGGTGCCGTGGCTGGTGAGAGAGGTACCCACACCCATCCAGCTGGCATGATGACAGTTGAAGTTGCCATATATGAGGAAGAGAGAGTTGGGATTAGTGGATAGAAGTTGGTCCATGTTTTCAGACAGTGAGATGTAAATGGAGTCATCACTATTTGTTGGATGGTACAGCACACATATGAACAAAAGGTGGGAGCGGAGAGGAAGCCGTAGCCAGAGGTACTCCTGGGGGTGGGGTGGTGAGAGGGCAGTGCAAGGAGAGTGCGGAAGAGTTTTTGATAAAGATAGCCACCCCACCACCAGGACCAGGCTCAGGTCTATCATTCCGGAGGAGGGAGTAACCAGGAAGAGATATTAAGGAATCAGAGACATCTTGAAGGAGGAAAGTTTCTGTTAAGCAGATTAAGTCTGGTTTGACAGAAGCAACCTGTATGGAGAGATCAATCAGGTTTGAGCGAAGGCCCCGGATGTTTGAGGTCCATACCGTTAAGGAAGAGGAAGGGGGAGCATCGGGTGCAGGATAGGGGAGGGGTAGGGTAAGATAAGGAAGAGGAGGAGGTAGGGAGAGCTGTTGATAGTGTGTCAGAGATTGCAGAAGAGTTAGGAGAAAGGGAAAGATGAGGAGGACAAAAGGTTTGATGGTGATGGGATGAGGCACAGTGAGGGGCTGTTTGAGGGGAGGCAGAGCAAAGTAGAAGGTTGGAGGAGGTGGAGGTATGAAATAGAAGGGAGATAAAGTGGGGAGGAGGCAGCTTTGAGGGGAGAGGGGAGGGGTTAATTGGAGAAAGATGGTAGGGTGGGGGGGAGATTTGAAGGGGAGGGGGGAGTTTTGAAGGGGAGAGGCGAGGGCGGAGGGGCAAGGGGGATTTTTGAAGGGAGGGGCGATGGGGGAGAATTGAAAGGGAGGGGTGAGGGGGAGTTTAGGAGGGAAGGTGTGAGGGGGTAGTTTAGAAAGTGGATGATTAATGAAAAACGAACATTTATTACAAACTGGGTTTATTGTGACTTTAACCTCTGTCATGCTAGAAACCGACCTTCTGTCATTTAGCTCTTCCATGAGTCCAGAACCTGTGTTGAAAAAACAGTTGCGCACCTTTCTAGATTTGCTTTTGGTGTAATTGTCATGCCAGTCATGGTAATCCAAAACAAAACTTTAGAGCCTCTTATAAATCCCAGGTAAGTTGGAAATTGGAAGCATCTTTTGGCTTATTCGCTTCCTCTTGTGTTTTCCAGGGTATCATTGACCAGGTTGAGGGTTATTATGAAGAACGTGGTGAACCTGCTGTGCTTCATGTACCAATCCTTGCACAGGTGTGGCACAAACAATGTCACTCGCTTTGTGCCTGTTCAGCATTTCTCATTACATCAAACATTTTAAACACGTGCTTTAACTTACTCGTATCCATTATCTTCTTCATCTTCTGAATTATTTTTTGCTTTGTTCGATTGACCGGACTGAATTTGTAATCCACGGTGTACCTGACTTTCAGCCCCACCTTTCTTTTAGGGCTTTTACTCAAGATGTTGGTGAGCTGGATAACTTCTTCTTCCTCTTATTCCAGCACATACTGCATCAGAATAGCCTCGCCACTGATTATGTGCCTCTCGGAGTCCAAGAAGAAACGCAAGGCATTTTAGAAGACCTTTCTGCAGCCTCTTTACTCCCTTTACCCCCCAGCATAAAGGTTTTGAACTCTGCAGCAGCAGCAACCTGTTTCAACCTCTCTTACTTGTTGTAAATGTGATTTATTTTTGATTTCCACTGACTGAATAATAATGCGTCTTCAGAGTAATATGACAGTTACAATCTCGATTTTCAGATGTGCTTTGCCCTATTGCGGACATAATCTCGGTAAACCGTTTCACAATCAACATGCACTGAGTTCCAGAGGGGTCTGTTTCACTGACATTCTTTGCATGATGTTTCAGCTGGATGTGGACACAGCACTGAGCAAATTGGAGGCAGCGGACTTTGGGAACCTGGTACGAGCGATTCGTTTTACCGATGCACCCTTTCATGCAGTCACTCGGATTAAACGACCGGCTTTTCCTTCTAATGCGAGTACAGTAACGTGAAAAAGTAAGTACACCCCATGTAAAGTTTTTACTTTTCAACATATTTCAACATACAGCTATTTGATCTTCATTTCAACAATATTGATAGATAAAGGTGATATAATATAACAAATATCATGAAACATTTACATTTGTTTTAGGTATTTGAAATAGTGATAAATGTCGGGGTGTACTTACTTTTTCCACATGCGAAATTTGCATTTATGTTTATTTAAATTATACAATGGACTACAAAATGTCAATGTTTCATGATATTTGTTATATTATATCACCTTTATCTATCAATATTGTTGAAATGAAGATCAAATAGCTGTATGTTGAAATGTGTTGAAAAAGTCAAAACTTTACATGGGGTGTACTTACTTTTTCACGTGACTGTATATCTACGTGTAACCAACAAACTGCTGTAAATGGCTATTTGTCAGGTCAGAGGTCACACTATTATGGGATTTTAAGTTGCACTGCTGAGGGAAATTTCAAGTAATGCAGTGTTGGTAAAATGTACAAAAGAAGGTTATTAGCAAAACCCGTACCGTCGGCATCAATTTTGTCTCAACAGGATAGCTCAGAGGTAGCACATTAGCTGTTGAGCCATACAAGTATGAGTTTAATCCCGATAGGTATTGTGATTTCGTATGCGGCCTGTGGCTACTGGTTGCCCCCTGTTACCAAGAATCTGGTACTCATTTTGCCAACCTTCGAAGTATGACAGGCTGTGTCAACCCACCTGGTGTTATTTAACGGCATGACAGGGGCGCACACTCAAGACCGTAAGATCCTAAGCCAGCCACCTTAACCATTAAGCCAACACCAGGCTTCCAATAGGGATATAATTTAACTATCACAGACAAGAAGTTGCATCTAAAGGCACTTGATTGGTGGGCATTTAAAAACCTCGCGGTACGTTTTGAAAGTAGGCCATTGTGCGCCTGTACCCAAGTCAAATTACAAATTCCTGCCATGCATATCACTGGGAAAGCAACGGAAAACCTCCCAGTATACTCCTTCCAAGAAAATGCTTTGGAAACATTCCATTCGCCCTTTGTTCTTAGAGTATTAATGCCCGTATTTGAATTGATGGAAGATAAAGTTTTAACCACATTATAACTACAATGCTACAATCACAACAACTACAATGTCACACATAAGATGAGGCAGTGATGAGTTATGACATGGGCCTCGCTCTATATCGTGCTGACATGAAGCCTCACTACCCCAAACCTTCTCCCTCATTCCTTCACCCCCCACCCCCCAACTTTCCTCTCTGGGAGACATTTAATATCTGGCACAAGTTTCATCTGCCGTACAAGATGAACCCTTACCTTGAGGCAATTGCTATAGTTGGTGATGTTTTTTTTATCCCCAAGTGTAAAAACACCCAAGCTGCAAGTTGTTCTTCGTGTATTTAAAAATAACCTGTTTATGTAGTGCCGTCCAAGAATTTGCTGCTGTGTGACAACATTTTAATTTCGATTTCAGTTAACACGATCTCAAAAAACATGCTCTTATTCCTATTTAAAAAAAAAAAAGTTGTAATTTTTAAAGTTGTAATAATTTTAAAGTGTAATAATTTTAAAGTTGTAGTAACAGTTGTAATTCTAGAAAGACCGCTCGCATGACAATTTCATTTGGAACCTATGTCATGATCTTCGTCTTTAACGGCCACAATTATTCCCACGTTCACGTAGGGGTTGGCCGGGCGAAGTTTTTTGGCCCAAGTACAGTATTTCACAAAGCAGTTGTCAGGCCAGACGTTCAACTCGGTTATTAGGGCAAGAATTTTGAACTTGGCCAGGGTGTCGGCAATAGGTCGCCAACTCTTTGCGGGGGTCTTTAACGTCCAACAACAAATGCTGGCTGACAGGACGCTAGTTTCACGTCCATCCAAGGTATGGCACACACATTGATGAATCCCCCTGCCTGTGAAAACACCCAGATGACAGTTTACAGCTGAGTCGGGATTCAAACCCAGGCTATATCGGCCATCTTGCCAGCCCCCCCATGTCATGTCATCATGATATTGTTCCCGCAGGGCACACTGATTTAGCATAGCGCGACTTAGTCAACGTTCGAGCATAATCGGGTAAACTGTGCAGACGTGGTCATACCAAACCGCTCGGTAAACTAACATCCACAACCGCGTCTGTAACAGACGTTGTAAATGTTACAGACGCGGTTGTGGATGTTGGTTTACCGAGCGGTTTGGTATGACCACGTCTGCACAGTTTACCCGATTCCACCCGAACGTTGACTAATTGCGCTACGCTAGATCAATTGAGGAAAAGGACACAACGGCTGGGATTAAAATGACACGACACCAAGGGTTCAGTTCTCAAGACCTCCGGAGGAGGTTATATTAGGGCGGAAGGTCAGATTACAACGACAAGAGGGACAGCATAGAAAGACAGGCACTTAGACACACTTATCTTATTCCCGACAGACCACAGATAAACAGGACAAAAACTGACTCACACGGGGATTGATGGCAAGGAAAGCGGGTAGTCGATGGCTCAAGGTGCACTCTTGGCTCAAGGACAGAATCGACCCGGTCCAGTCCAAAGATACGGGAGGTCTCACTCAGCGCTGGAAGGTCACGTTCTTTCTCCAAGCTGGGGGCGCATCTCACGTCACGTCCGGTCAGTCGCTGCGTATATCCGGCTCCTGACACTCCTGACATCCGGCCATCCCCGTCCTGCAGCCGGGAATTAGAGAAATTTCGCTCACCTGAAGCGAAATTAGAGAAATTAGAAATGGACGACGTCCCATTTTCCGACGTCCGACGTCCCATTTTGATGTTGAGTTGGAAATGGCAAATTTGATTGGTTAGGAGGGAGAGAAGACGAATTTGGTATATGGGAGGAACGGGGAAGACAGTAGGGATGTTTGTTGATTTGTAAAGTAGATGTTTATGGGTAGTGTTGTGTTTTGTGGATACAGTAAGGGGTAAGGGAGGGGCCATGTAGGTTACCTGGTGGGGGGGGGGGGCGTACGGTAGGAACATACCTGTCTCACCTGGTTCCCATGTGCCCCCAGTGTGCATTACCTTGCATTGCGTGCACTTTTGCGCCCTTACCACCTTACTCACTTGTCTTCTTCTTTTGTCTCCCACCTCCGAGGATCTGGCTTTGGGGTAGAGAGAGAGGAGAGAGAGGTGCTGGCTACGCAGTTGTGGGCCTGCACTTTCGCTGCTTGCTGCCGGGATCGATACACCATATGGACCGCAATTTTGGTGGCCACCCACAATGGACCGCAGTTCTTTTGCGGCCAAGCACCACCCATGGATGGACCTATGGGTCAACGTGGCACCTATGCCATACAAGGTGAACCACTAACAGTTGGCCCCCTGACGGCCACAATAAAGAAATGGACGCGGTTGGCGCCTTTCTTTATTTTTCTAAGGAAGTAAGAAGGCCAAGTGCACCACACGAAGGCAAGACCAGCGGCAGAACATCGGCCGGCTGCGACACCACACAATAATCACTAAACACTTTATTGGTGCACCGGATGGTGCTGACTGTGTGATGGGGTGGTGCTTTTGGTGCTGGGAAGGGGTGCTCTGCACATTATTAAAGGCCGTAGGCCACAGAGCACTCGTGGGTTGGTGTATCGATGCTGGCATGCGTGCGCTCTCTATGCATAACATCTGCATGTGTTCCTCCAGAAACAGGTCCTGGATCGTAGTGTAAATAGCAGCGTAGTCGTGTAAATAATGCTCCCTACCGGCTGTATGTTTAGTTTGCGAATTCTTTCCGGATTCGGTTATCCTGTGGGTGTGTTTCTGTGAGGAGAAGGGTGCAACGTCGCAGGGGGACATATTTACTCATTTGTGAATATCTGTAAAACTGTCGCACTCAGGGTAGAGTTAATAGTAGAGGGAACTACATCTGAGTGCCACACTAAAATAGGTAAAAATTTATCGGGTCGGGACGCCCCGAGGGTAGAGAAGGGTGCAATGTTGCGGATATGGCATTTTGGCCTCCATATCCGCTTGTAAATATTCCCCTATTTCCCCAATACTCCCCAACTATCCCCAATCCCCCATTCCCTAGTCCCATTGCCTGTAAATAACACTCTGTAGAACCGACCTTCCCCTTTTTCCCCCATTAAATGTCGTGCCCAGGTCCACCGCATCTCACGTAGACAACTTTCGGACATCTTGCTAGTTATTCTTAGTCTATGTCAGTTAAGGACTCGTTTCCATTAATTCTGACTCTTCGTTGCACCAGAATGTGATTATATGGCACCAGTAGTGAGTTTAGGACCTTCCCATACCTCCTCCCATCTTCTTCCCCAAACAACAACAACAACAACTACAACAACAACAACAACAACAACGGCGCGCGCGGGGAGCATATACGCAGCCATCATCAATTGAACATATACGCAGCCACTTACCGGACGTGACGTCAGATGCACCCCCAGCTTGAGAAGACAATCACCACATCCGAGCGCTGCGACCTCCCCGCATCTCTAGACCGGACCGGGTCGATCCTGCCCTGAGCCCAGGTGCACCTGGAGCCATCGATTCTGCCTTTCCTTGCCATCAATCCCCGTGTGAGTCAGTTTTTGTCCTGTTTATCTGTCGTCTGTTGGGGCTATTATAAGAGTGTGTCTAAGTGCCTGTCTTTCTATGCTGTCCCTCTCATTCCTGTAATCTAACCTTCCGCCCTAATATAACCTCCTCCGGAGGTCTTGAGAACTGAACCCTTGGTGTCGTGTCATTTTAGGCCCAGCCGTTGTGTCCTTTTCCTTCATTGATTCAGCGTAGCGCGACTCTGCAACGTTCGAGTATAATCGGGTAAACGTGCAGGCGCGGTCATACCAAACCGCTCGGTAAACCAACATCCACAACCGCGTCTGTAACAATATAAATCGAAAAACATGCTTGCGCTCAATGGACTGATAGCTTGTGAAGCATTGTCATTTTTTCTGTACTTATGGATGTAATCTCGACCAAACTCCACATTTCATGGGATTTGTCCTTAATTCAATGTTGAAAATGATCTTGGTGGTCATTAAAGTTGTTTGCGGTCTCAGAATCATGGACTGGTATAGATTTTTATTAGTCTTCATTCAAAAAATATTGCTATTTTATGGCACGGTCCTATTTTTAAACATGTTTAACATTGTATAGTTTTGTCTCACTGTAGTATTTCCTTCTTGTTGACTATTGAGTTGTTCAATCTTCAACAGCCTATTCCAGACCATTGTAGGACAAAGGCCTCACGTGACTCATGTTGAGGGATGTTTGGCATACTCGCCACGCTTGCCAGGCGATTGGTGAGAGTGAGCAGCCATGGGAATTGAACTCTCAGCATCCATGGGATGAAGAAACTCGTACAGTCAGCTCAACTCAAACTCGTACATACAAGGCTTTCATCCGCAGCTCAATGGAATACTGTTCTCCCCTATGGGCCGGTGCTCCTGCCTCACACCTAGCTCGGCTTCACGCTGTTGAAACCAAAGCTTTCAGAATTATTGGAATCTCCCGCGATGAAGCTATCTCTGAGGGCCTTTCACTCACTCACCGCAGGCAGGTAGGTGGTCTTTCTGTCTTCTACCGACTCCTCTCCGGCCTTGCACCCCCAGCTCTCTCTGTGCTCTGTCCCCCAAATATTCCTACAGGTCGCACAAGATCTGCCAGCAACCCTCTGATGGTTAAACTGCCGAAATCTCGGCTCTCTGCTCACCTTCACTCTTTCATTCCTCTTTTCTCCCGCCTCTGGAACAAACTCCCTCACTCCCTTCAATCCCACTCCTCCCTCCAGGTCTTTAAAACAGCTGTTCACCACCATCTCTTATCTTCCCCCATCCAAAACCTTGATCTTTTCTACCCCCGCGAATTCACCCCAGATCCACCTTGTTTGAAATTCCAACTTCTTTCCTGGAAGTCCTGGCAGTGTCCATATGTTTTATACCTCTCCCACCGCCCCCTTCCCATGCCCCCCCCCCCCCAAAGCCCTCGCCCTCTCTCAGATCTCTCGATGTCTCCATGTCTCTCGGTCCCTGCTCTCAAATGTTGTGTTTGTGTCCTTCCCCCTCTCTCCCCGTCTTGTCTACCGCTCCCGATGTTATATGTTTTGTGTGTCGGTTTGTCTTTCTGTGTGATTAATGTTCGCTCTTTCACGAGCCTCGATCTTGTATACAAAAAAAAAAAAAACTCCATTCAAATTTTTATTAAAATAATCACCTCTCACTCATATCTCAGCAAAGTGCCCGACGATAAACAAGTTACTTTATGTGACCCTAAATGTATCACTGCAATTGTGCTTTAGTTCCTGTTCGATTGAAAGTTTGGAGCTAAATAACAGAAGTATCCCATTGTGCTGACATTCTGCTCATCCCCTAGTCTGAAGAGTACTATGGTCTCCGCCGCTTCTACTCGATCCTTGGTTCTGTGGTGTTCTACAAGGTAAGATTTCCACCTTTCGGGATGGCTCGTGCAATTGTTCCCATATTTTGCAATAATCTGCTTTGGTGAGAAACTCGCTTCAATATTTGTATTTCTCTATCGCTTGTTTGGATTCTTTACACCACTGAGTTAAAGCTTTTACTATCATTAACTCTTTTCAGCGAATATTAATTTCTACCATGTTATAAATAAATAATAAATAATAATAAATAATAAATAATAAAATAATTTCTACCATGTTGTGGTTCAGTATATGTGATTGTTGTGGTAAAGTACCTCGAGATCAGCCTTCATTTTGCATTGGCAGGGCTATCTCCTGAGCAACCATTTGCCACAGGAAAGGCTCAGGAACATACTTCTATTCTGCCGCCACCGCAACTTGCTGGGTGTAGGCATGCCAAGGCTTTCCCGTCTCATTGCCTGGCGTGAAGTGTTCCTGACTGCAGTCCCAGCCATGCACACTGGCTACACAGAACCGGAGGGGGCGCGCTATTTCTTGCTAGTGCTTGGCTTGGTAAGGGTATTCATGGCATAACTATTTGCACCCCATGGAAGTTTGTTCCCAGAAGTATTCCAGCATGATGTAAATGGACAAGTTTTAGTCCCAACTTTTTTCTTTTCTTTTTTTGTATACAAGATCGAGGCTCGTGAAAGAGCGAACATTAATCACACCAAAAGTCAAACCGACACAAAAAACACAAAATAAGGGGAGGGGTAGACAAGATGGGGAGAGAGGGGGAAGGACACAAACACAACATTTGAGAGCAGGGACATCGAGAGATCTGTGAGAGGGAGAGGGCTTGGGGGGAGGTGGGAGAGGTATAAAACATGCACACTGCAAGGACTTCCAGGAAAGAAGTTGGAATTTCAAAAAGGTGGATCTGGGGTGAATTAGCGGGGGTAGAAAAGATCAAGGTTTTGGATGGGGGAAGATAGGTGGTGGAGAACAGCTATTTGAAAGACCTGGAGGGAGGAGTGGGATTGAAGAGAGTGAGGGATTTGTTCCAGAGGCGGGAGAAAAGAGGAACGAAGGAGTGAAGGTGAGCAGAGAGCCTTGATTTTAGCAGTTTAACCATAAGAGGGTTGCTCGTAGATCTTGTGCGACCTGTAGGAATATTTGGGGGACAGAGCACAGAGAGAGCTGGGGGAGCAAGGCCGGAGAGGAGTCGGTAGAAGACAGAAAGACCACCAACCTGCCTGCGGTGAGTGAGAGGCCCTCGGAGTTAGCTTCATCGCAGGAGATTCCAATGATTCTAAAGCTTTGGTTTCAACAGCGTGAAGCCGAGCTAGGTGTGAGGCAGGAGCACCAGCCCAGAGGGGGGGGAACAGTAAAACTTTCCTCTGTAAAAGCTCTTTGCTGTTTCTTCCTTTGTGTAGGGTCACTTTCTGCTTTCCGTGCTGCTAGAGACTGGTGGCTGCACAGTGCCACTGCAAGGCCAACCAGGCCCCGATCCTGGCTATGTGGAGCAAGCCTACAAAGTATTGCTTGAGCTGGAGAAGCATTGTATACCGGTGCAGCTCGACTCTTGTCTACACCCACAAAAGGCTTCATCCACTAGGCCTGACCTCTCTAACATAAACAAAAGTGATGAACAACCTGGTAACAAAGGTAGCGTCATGAGGTGTTTAAAAAAAATCTATTTGTTTCATGATGTGTGATGTAGTTGTGGACCTACCATTTTGGATTTCTTGTTGCTTTTCTTCTTACCATCATTTATTCAATCACTTGAGAGGTTGATCCATGGGTTTTGAGTCGACCTTAATTGAAGTGATGTTTTTGTTCACAGGCTTCAGACGACATGCAAGGACACAGAGCCTCCCCCCAACGATTCCATTGGGCCTAGCACAGAACATGAAGTCGTCAAGATCCAGGCATCTGAGTCCAAGCCCCCAACGCAATCTCAGTGTCAGTTTTACCCCTCTGAAGCCCCCAATTTCCCCTACCTGGGGTGGCTATCGACTGTGGAAAGATGGCACGGGAGCCAAACAAAGCCAGGAAAATGTCTCCAGGTTGGTGATTGTAAAGTTATCACACCACAACTGACACAGCATTATTCCCCCATCCATACCTTCACTTTCTCCTTAGGGTTGGACAGCTGGAGCTAGGCATGGAGATCCAGAGGCAGGGAGATGTCCCGGAAACATAGGATACGTGGACAGCTAACCCATGATGGAGGAAAATATTTGAGTTGTTGGTTTTAGCTTTTTAGTTTTGAGCACCAATTCTGTCTTGGTAAGGGGGGTTGAGGGTGGGGGGAGTCACAGCTGCTTCCATGTATAAATAGTCTGACAGCATTATTCAGACTAGGGCATGCCCGTACTATATCTATATCTAAAATTATATCCCCCCCCTCTATTTACATGAAATGGTTTGGTCCAAAGCGAACGGCTTGCGAGTACGGGGACAATCCCCCCCCCCCTCTATTTACATGAAATGGTTTGGTCCAAAGCGAACGGCTTGCGGAGTTTGGTAAAGAAATCGCCATAGCGTGCACAAACGCGCAGGAAAGCGAAAGAATCGCAAATTAGTTTTAATTAGTTTTAAAACATAGTTTAACGCCAACATAGCGGCAACATAGTTTGCCAACGTGAAATAAATGAATACGCTCTCAAATGTGCCGTCCGAGGCAGAGTCTGTTCGCCACGTTCGGCACACGTGATAACTCGCTGCTCTCTGATTGGTTGAATCGTTTTTTGGACATAGCTCGGTAACTACTTGTCCGATTAATATGAAACCTTGAAAAGGCACATCCTCGGGTCCCCAGCAATATACCTGGCAAGTTTCAAGTATATCGGACCGGTAGTTGTCGAGAAACAGCGGTCGCATACACACACACACACACACACACAGAGATTACTGGAATTATAGATAGATTACCGATAATCATTGGTTAGTTTTATGGAGAAATGATACTTTGAAGATATCTCCTGCAGTCACAAGTGTTTTCTGAAATCAGCAGTCTTCTATCATTCACCCCATAGTCCACCAAATACGGAGCTATGTGGGAGTCACCAAATCAAACCACAAAAGATACATGCCATCATAAAACAATTCAACCTGTAGGAGGTAAATATTACCCATGATGGATCCAGACATTTGTTAATATTTCTAGATATGATGCATGAATGAGGTAGATTGCTGCAAATGTTGTATTTGTATTCACTAGTAATACCCAGTGGGAGGGGGAGGGCGGGATGAGTTAGTGGAATTATTTTGTGTTCTTCACCTGACCCTAGGTACCCTGAGCACGTATGCAAAATTTGGTGGAGATTGGTCGTCATTTTCAATTCTATAATGATCAACCATACATACACATACAGAGAATTGCCTTGTCAGGTCATCTCATCTCGATTATTGAAGAGAGTAACTTTTAAAATGGGTCGTGTTTTATAAGTGTCTGTCCGTCCAGTCGTCCGTTAACTTTTTGCTACTCCTCCCTTATCACCTGGCTTATTGTTCTGAACTTTAACACATGAATAGAAAACGGTAGTCCGCACAATCGCTCAGGCTTCAATTTTTCGATTTTGGATCATGAGGGCTCCTGGGGGGGGGGGGGGGGGGTAATTCCCAAACTTCGGATCCCTACTCATCCCTTATTCACCAACCAGTTGCTCAGAAACCCAATACAGCCCTCCTACTCGATGGTCCGCAGGATCGATCAGTCTTCGATTTTTCGATTTCGTATCAGGGCGTCTCCCAGGGGATCATGGAGGCTCCCAGGGTGTCCCAAAAATCAGCAGAGGTCTGAACTACAACCTCAAGAAATGACCGTCAGCCCACTCAGGGCTATTTATTTTAGTATGATATCCTGTTTAAACTTGTGATTACAATTGTTCTTATTTAATTTTGCTTTCTCATGTTTTCCCTGCCAGGTCTATGTCAGGCCACAGTAGCTGCCTTTACTTTTTGTCTTTGGAGATTTCGTCAGCAGTGTACATCACCCCACGTGGAGGACTTCTCGGAGATTCAGGAAATAGCCTGAATCCAAAAGTGCTTATGAAATTTCTGCACTGTTGTAATGACATCCACTCACTTTTTGAAAGTAGGCGAACACCCAAGGTATGACCGTCTTCCACCCATCCATGTCCCTCTCGTCTACTTGCACATTCATTTTATCCCGCTGTCACCTCCACTGAACCCTCTCATGGATATCTGTGCCACACTCACTCAATGTTTCGTTTGCTGCATTCTCTCAGTGCCTTTGGCTCCTCAGAACACCTCCACAATCTCCTGCCTTTTCTCTCTGTACTCTTGCTCTCAGTAGGACTTTATATTTAGCTCTCTTTTCATATTATTGCTGGAGCTTATTCTAGTTACCTCCACCACCGAAACTGGATGAAGGTCATGTATTTACCCCTGTTTGGTTGTCTGTGCGCTGAATAGCTCAAAAAGTTATGGATGGACGAGGATTAAATTTCAGACATGAGATCAGGACAGTCTCTCTGGACATATCTCTTGCTTTTGACACAGTCTGGCGTCCTGTGTTACTCTCTAGAGTCTAGACTATCTGCCTATGGCATCAAAGGCTAACTCCACGCATGGCTTACTGACTTCTTCTACCCTCATAGCCTAGGTGTGGCTCACGATGGAATCCTTTCTTCTCTTCCTGTCAAGGCTGAAGTGCCCAAAGCCAGTGTTCTGGGCCCAGTTCTATTCCTGATCTTCATAAGTGATCTCTCTGCCTCCCCGGAAGATCCTATTCATATATTTGTTGATGACTCCACCCTGTGTCGTGACATCCCTCACCCTTCAGACAGGCAGGCTGCAGCCTCTTCCCTTCCTTCACACTTTGATAATATTACAAGCTGGTCAAACACTTGGAATATGTCTTTCATTCCTGACAAATCCCACACACACACACTCTCTGTCTCTCTCTGTCTCTCTCTGTCTCTCTCTGTCTCTCTCTGTCTTTCTCTCTGTCTCTCTGTCTCTCTCTGTCTCTCGTCGAGCAACACCCCCCTCTCATATAACTTCTTAACTATTCTCTTGAGGAAGTTCCGTCATTCAAACTCCTAGCTTTCACTGTCAGCCATGATCTTTCTTGGGCAGACCATATTTCAAAGATGGCATTCAAAGCGAGCCACCGACTGCCATCTTCTGTCATGCAAAGTCCCACCTTGGCACACCTGGACTCCTATCCATGTACAAGGCCTTCAGTATTCTCCCCTGTGAGCTGGCTGCCCTGCCTCACATCTTGCTCAGTTTGATGCCGTGGAAACCAAGGCCTTTATCATTATTAGAATTTCCCACGATGAAGCTGAGTTTATGGGCCCATCACTTCGCCATCGCAGACAGGTTGGTGGTCTCCCTGTCTGCTACCGCCTCCTTCCTGGTCTTGCAACCTCTACTCTTTCAGTGCTTTCCCACCCAAGGTTTCTGCAGGGCATACTCAGTCCACCATAAACCTCCTTCTGGTGAAACCACCGAAATCCAGGATCACTGCTCGCCTCCATTCATTTGTTCCTCTTTTTCCCCACCTGTGGAACCAACTTCCATGGCCCACGCTCTCTTCGATCTCACCTTCCCCTTCAAGTTTTAAGACAGCTGTTCACCACCATCTCAGATCATAACCAATCCAAAGCCATGATATTTTCTCCCCTCGTTAAGCTCCGCCCCCTTCCTGAACCAACCCCAAGCCCTCCTCCTTCTAAATTTCCAGTTTCACTCCTGAGAGTTTCCTTGTATATCCATATTGTCCACCCTATGCATCCTTCCCTTCATTCCCCCCACACCTATTGCTTATCCAATTTTGCCTCTTTCTTGGCCTTGAACTCTGCTGTTTGTGTCTTGCGCACTCTCTCAACTGTTTATTTTGTGCTGTTTCATCCTGATCCATTCAGTGTACTCGTACTAGCTCTTCCACGAGCCTCAATTATATATAAATATTTCCTGGATAGGTTGGTTGTGTGCCAAGGATAAGTTCATTAGATTTTGGTGAGGATCCAGATCCGAACACGAGAATTTTTGAAGTGATTCTTCACAATTGAGAAATGGGGCCAAAAACGATGTGCGTATAGCACGATATCTCGAAACGTTATGGATGGATTATGATAAAACTTGGTGGATGAGTTGGGTAGGTAACAAGAAGCCGATTTGATTTTGGTTCAGGTCAGAATCCAGATCTGGCCTATCAGTGGAATACAAAAGGTGAACTGTTCAGCTGCAGGGTATGCTCTCTACTGAGTGCCGCTCTAGTTTACATTTTTGTATTTCACTTTATCTCATTTTGTCAGTGAACTAATTTAAACTTTTATGCTTCCTCTTGTTGCTATTTTATTGTTATTTTAAACTTGTTCATTAAATGTTTTCCAAAGTCAATCTCTCTCTCTCTCTCTCTCTCTCTCTCTCTCTCTCTCTCTCTGTGTGTGTCTCTCTCTCTCTCTCTCTCTCTCTCTCTCTCTCTCTCTCTCTGTTTCTCTTCCTTACCCATTCGTTATTCCCTTGCTAGTTGTGCTAACTTGTTGCCCTGCTACCTCACTGACAATTTAACTTTATTCTCCCATGAGCCTTACTCTTGTAGATGAAAAATAAATGGTTATTTTTCCCCTCCCATCCTTACCCAAGTGTTCTCCACCTGTAGCGGATGACCCTGTGCATGAGCATGGTGTTGTATTTTCTCTTGCTCCAGAGAAAGGACAGGACTTGCACAGACAACCTTTACTTCGCAGATACTGGGTGGTTGGGTGAGTACTTGTGTCAAATCGTCAAGTTACAGAGCTGGTTAACTCCAGCCAGTCTAAAGGGCATTGCCTCACATAAACTTCACTAGGATGCATCAATAAGTACTTGCAAAGAGTAGGATGCATGAATACATATTAGTGAAGAACACTTCCTTACGAACGGGTCAATTCCCACAGAATTTGTATTTTACTATAAATTACAAGCCTGGTGTTTGGCTTAACAGTTAAGGTGGCTGGCTTAAGATATTTGGGTCTTGAGTTCGAGCCCCTATTGTGCTGTTGAAATAACACCAGGTGGGTTGACTCAGCCTGGTCATCCTTCCGAAGTCGGCAAAATGAGTACCAACTTACTGGTAACAGGAGTACTACGTCAGCGGCACAGCTGTGCTTCCAGAGAATGATGCAACCAGCAGCCACAGGCTGCATGCGAAACAACAACAACATTATGAACTAGAACGTCATTCTGTAAAGAGCATACCTGCGCCAGGCTCAAAGGTTTACGCTTTGTATCTCACTGATAGGCCGGTTCTGGATTTGTACCTGAACCAAAATCGAATTGCTTGTTCGTGTCGCCTAACCAACTTATTCACCAAGTTTTGTACAAATCCGTCCATAACCTTTCGAGATATCGTGCTATATATTGGTTTAAGCCCTATCACTGAATGGTGAAAAATCACTCAAAAAATGATCGGATCCAGATCAGGATTCAAATCTTCACCAAAATGGAAGCAATTCGTCCTTGTCACACACCTGACCTATCCACCAAGTTTTGTCCGAATGCGTCCACAACCTTTTGAGACATCGTGCTATACATCATTTTGACCCTGTCTCTCAATGGTGAATAATCACGCAAAAAAAATATTGGATCCATATCTGGTTCCGGATCTTCACCAAAATCTAATCATTTCGTCCTTGTCACATTCCCAACCTCTCCACCAAATTTTGTCCAAATCTGTCCACAACTTTTTTTTTGAGCTATCTTGTTCACAAACAGACAGATAAACAGACAAGAAAGAACTTCAGGCAGTAGCCTGATAGGTATGACGAAAATCGAGGGGATCAATTAATTGATTGATGAATTTTTTTTTTTTTTTTTTTGTATACAAGATCGAGGCTCGTGAAAGAGCTAACATTAATCACACAAAAAGACAAACCGACACACAAAACACAAAAAACAAGGGGAGCGGCAGACAAGATGGGGAGAGAGGGGGAAGGACACAAAAGAGAGGGGGAAGAGGGGGAAGGACACAAACACAACATTTGAGAGCAGGGACATCGGGAGGACTTGGGGGGAGGTGGGAGAGGATTAAAACATATGAACACTGCAAGGACTCTGGGGTGAATTACCGGGGGTAGAAAAGATCAAGGTTTTCGATGGGGGAAGATAAGAGATGGTGGTGAACAGCTGTTTTAAAGACCTGGAGGGAGGAGTGGGATTGAAGGGAGTGGGGGAGTTTGTTCCAGAGGCGGGAGAAAAGGGGAATGAAAGAGTGAAGGTGAGCAGAGAGCCTAGACTTTGGCAGTTTAACCATAAGAGGGTTGCAGGCAGATCTTGTGCGACCTGAAGGAATATTGGGGGGACAGAGCACAGAGAGAGCTGGGGGAGCAAGGCCGGAGAGGAGTCGGTAGAAGACAGAAAGACCACCAAACCTGCCTGCGGTGAGTGAGTGAAAGGCCCTCGGTGTTGACTACATCGCAGGAGATTCCAATGATTCTGAAAGCTTTGGCCTCAACAGCGTGAAGCCGAGCAAGTTGTGAGGCAGGAGCACCAGCCCAGAGGGGGGAACAGTATTCCATTGAGCTGCGGATGAAAGCCTTGTATGTGGTGAGGAGCTCAGGTGTGCCAAGGAAGGACTTCGCACGACGGAGGATGCCCAGTCGGCGACTGGCTTTGGAGGCCAGCTTGGAAATGTGGTTTTCCCAAGAAAGATCATGGCAGATAGTGAGACCCAAAAGCTTGAGCGACAGAACTTCTTGGAGAGGATTGTTGAGAAAGTAGATGGCAGGGTTGTCCAGTCGGTCCTTTCGGAGAGACATTGTAAGAGTGTGAGATTTGTCAGGATTGAAAGACATGTTCCACTTGTTTGACCAGTCTGTGATTTTGTCCAGGTCTGCAGAGAGTGAGGAGGCTGCAGACTGCCGATCTGAGGGATGAGGAATGGAGCGACAGAGAGTAGAGTCGTCAGCAAAGAGATAGAGAGGATTTTCAAGAGAGTCAGAGAGATCATTGATGAAGACCAGAAAAAGCACAGGGCCCAGAACACTACCTTGGGGAACTCCAGCCTGAACAGGAAGAGGAGATGAGAGAAACCCATTCAGGGCCACACGTTGACTACGACCAGAGAGAAAGTCCGCCAGCCATGCGTGGAGATTTCCATGGATACCAAAGGAGGAGAGTTTGGTGAGCAGAGCAGGGTGCCAGACCGTATCGAAGGCACGTGAAATGTCAAGGGAGACAGCTCTAATTTCCTGTTTGGCATTGAGGACCTCCATCCATTGTTGAGAAAGCAGAAGCAGCATGTCCAGAGTAGTGACCAGGTCTGAAACCAAATTGATGATCAGAGATCAAGCCATTGGAGAAGAGGAAAGATTTAATATCTGAAGCAATGATGGATTCCATGACTTTGCTGATAATTGGGAGAAGGCTGATTGGTCTGTAGTTGCTGGGATCTGTTTTTGCACCTTTTTTGTGCAAAGCGGTGATGTTGGCTGATTTCCAAGCAGATGGCAGATGACCTTGAGCAAAAGAGAGGGTGAAGAGAACAGAAAGAGGGAGTGAAAGAGCAGAAGAACATGATTTTAGGACCCGTGGGCTGATGCCGTCAGGACCAGTTGCAGAATCAGAGTCGAGGGTTGACAGAAACTTTTCCACCTTGTCAGGAGGAAAGGACACAGAGTCCAGGAACAGCTGGGTACGACTGGGTACGGTGGGTACAGAGAGGGATGGGTTTGGGACACAAGATTTAGAGGCAAACACAGAGTTGAGGCATTCAGCTTTTTCACGTGCGGAGTCAGCCGTTAAGCCGTTTGAGGTGAGGGAGGGGATGGAGGGGGAACAAACACCAGAAACAGATTTGACCAGACGCCACCAGGATTTGGAAGAGGGAGACAGATAAGAGAGTTCGGTCTTGAGAATGGTGAGATATTGTTTCCTGGCTCTCCTGAGGGTGGACACACACTTGTTTCGGGCTTTGTGAAAGGAAATGAGATTTCCTTCCGTTGGATTTGCTTTTCAGGAAACGAAAGCAAGTTGTTTCAGGGCAACAGCCTCACCACAAGATTCCGTGTACCATGGACGGGAGGAAGGGTATGACAACTGAAGACGAGATGGTATAAATCTGTGCATGAGAGGGAGCAATTTACTTTGAAAGAATTCCCAGGATGAGTTGATGTCAGAGGCGGTAGAGATGGGAGACCAGTCCAGATGATTGATGGCTGCTTGAAGACCGTGCCAGTTGGCCTGAGTGAAATGCCAGACTCGTCGACGCTGAGGAGGCTCTCTGAGAATGGTCAGAGAGATGCCCACTTTGACAAGCACATGATCAGATGAGCCGATTGGAGCAGAAGAAGAGCAGCAGACATTTTCAGGGAAGTTTGTCATAACCAAATCCAGAAGAGAAGATGCTCCGTTGACTGAGATCCGGGTCGGGAAATTGACAGATTGTGTCAGTCCCAGTGAGTCGCAGAAGTCCTTTGCTGAGGAGCCATGGCTGGTGAGAGAGGTACCCACACCCAGCCAACTGGCATGGTGACAATTGAAATCACCACATATGAGGAAGAGAGAGTTGGGATGGGTAGATAGAAGTTGGTCCATATTATCAGACAGTGAGATGTAGATGGAGTCATCGCTGTTTGGTGGACGGTACAACACACATATGAACAAAAGGTGGGAGCGAAGGGGAAGCCGTAGCCAAAGGTATTCCTGGGGGTGAGGTGGAGAGAGGGCAGTGGAGGGCGAGTGAGGAAGAGAGTTTTTTATAAAGATAGCAACCCCACCTCCAGGACGAGGCTCAGGTCTATCATACCGGAGGAGGGAGTAACCTGGGAGAGATACCAAGGCATCAGAGACATCATGAAGGAGGAAAGAATTGATTAAATGCATAATTAAAATTGATCAATAATAATCATAAAATAATTAATTTGATTATTATCAATTGGCCAATCGCAACCTATACCACCACTGTTTCATCCGAATCGAATTTTTTTCAAAATTAATTTTCCTTACGAACGGGGTAATTAATGGAAACATTAAATAATGAATCGATTAATTGATTAATCAATAAATGAAAAATACCCTTTACAGCCACATAACTTGGTCACTGTTGTGTCCAAATATCAGCTTCCTAGCTTAAAAGGTGCCTGAGATATTGCCTGATGAGAAAGGAAATAAGTAAGTACTTAATAAATCGATAATAATTAAGTAATTAATCAATTAATTGATTAATCAAAAAATATATATAGTTTTTGCCAAAGCACATACTCACTATTGTGCCCAAACTTCAGCTTCCTAGCTCAAAGGATGGCTGAGATATCACCCGGACAAACATACAAGAGAACCTTGACCTTTGACCTTGACCTTTGACTTGTATAGTGAAAAGACATTGACAGCCTCACTTTTGTCATTCGGAATCCTCTGGTAAAGTTTGACGAAGACAACAGAAAGTGTTCGAGTTATCACACTCGCAGACAAACAAAGAACATACAAACAAAACATACATCCACAGCCATTGAGTTTGCTGTCGACTTGTCATCATTCAAGTGCGGCAGACATTAAATGTAGTTGGTGAGTAAAAATGTAAATACAATTTTTAAAAGTATCGTAACTTTTAATGAAAAAAAAACGTTTTTTTAAATGCAACAGAATGTAGATATGGTATGCCAAAACGTTATTCAAGAAGTATTACTACATTTCCTTCTGGGTGCTCCTACTGTGTCCTAAACGTTCCAGCTGTCGTAGAATAATAAATGTTACCGATGGAACCATAACATTAAAGCTCGAGGTCCCCCCCTTGGCGAGGAGAATGAAATGAATGAATGAATGATCGTTTTAAGGCCATTTCCCAGCTGGAGCGGGGGTTAGCCTTGCGGGCCCCATGACAATCATGGTTCCCTGTTTGAGGCAATGTTTTTATGGCCGGATGCCCTTCCTGACGCCAACCCTTGGTCACGCTCTTACGATGCGCAGGGATACGGTGTACCTATTCTAAACCGGGGTACACACCGGGATCATTCATCCCAGCAAGCTGGTACTCAAATTGCCGACCTCGGAAGGATGACAGGCTGAGTCAACCCCCCTGGCGTTAATTCAGCGATTGATCGGAATTCGAACCCAGGATCCTGGGATCCCAAGCCGGCACCCTAACCGCTAAGTCAACACCAGGAGGAGGTGCAACATAAATCACATGCACATGCAGACAAATACATGAGAGAACACCAGACTTGAGTTCACACAACACAGCTGCTAAGCTTAGCGAAAGTGACATAATTTGCTGGGTACTCTGGGTGCTGGCTGGATACTCGATGCCATTGAAATTGCTTTTCTTTCTGCACTTAGTGGGTAATTAAGCAGAAATTTCCTCTTCCATATGCATGCCAACCGATGGAGTTTATCTGTGTTCCATCCTTTGAATGCTGAGCATCAATCAAGGAAGCAGCACACACATTTTAGTCTTTGATATGACTTGGCCAGAGTTAGAATTGACTCAGAGCAGACACAGACACTCTAACCACAATGGTTAGACCACTCAGTGGGTGTGGTTGACTTTATTGGTTTTTAAAAACTTAGGGCCGAATTTACGAAAGGAGCTTAGTGAGCGTCTAACCAACACACGCCTAACCCTTGAACACTGACAAAAACATTGTTGTACACACACAGCTAGTCACCCGTCTAGATAGCAATTTACGAAGGGAGATATACAGCCAATTAGTTGTGTGTGTCTCAACAGACGATTAGCCTGTGAAACACCACACATATCTCCAACATCCAATTGAAATTATGTACTTGCATAGAATCGCAGCGCCACGGACAATTGTTGGAGGGAATTCAGCGCATTGCTCCTTATCGTCAGTTCATCCAGGTCATGTTACACGAGATTCAGTAGCTAACAAAATGGTTACCTTGAGGGTCTCAAACTCCAGCCAAATTTGCTGTTGTCATGCTTCTCAAGAGGTTTGCATCTATCCTCTGATATTCTCAATTTATGTCCACGAACTGCCCTATTCTGATCCTCTTCTGCCTCCCCTCGAGCTAATTCAAGCAAACATCCCATGTAAACTACCAATTATTATAAGCTGTGTAATTCTTGCTTCAAGGCCCTTGATACACTCTTAAATATTTATTGTGCGTTATACACTCTTGAACATTGTATATTAATACATTAATTACGTTAATTATATAATTAATTATATTGATTACATTAATTGTATTGTAATACATTAATTGCGTGTAATACACTCTTAAACATGCCATTGCCGACGTGTAAAAGTTTCTTTGTTATTTAAACGCTTGTGATTAGGTTTTAATCTGCATTAGATAATCATTCGTTGGTGATTGGCCATTAATGTTGAATGGGTGATCATCGCACGATTAGCGATTCTACACCGTCTAACTCTTAAGCGCCTTATATTTCGTAAATTCGGCCTTTAGAGTCTTAATCCTTAATATTAAAGTCTTTAGATACCTTTGAACCAATGACCACCAGGGGGGTGCAGGCCTAATGTACTCTGCTGGGTCAACAAACCAACAAACATTTTTACTGTAATACAGTACTTTGCACATAATTCCAGACATCACTACTCTCACGGATAGTATGGATGGCTCAGGGTTTCCCATAGAAAACTTCAAAAACGAACGTTCAAATCTTTGGCTTTTCTTTAAATCTTTATCTAATTTTGGAATAGCTTTTGAAGACTGAATTCTCAGATGTACTGTATGTTAGTTATGGTTCTTTAGTTGCTGATTAGTCTGTTTATTGGAATGCTTCCATTAAAAATACCTCAAGTTTGAATCATTTTATACACTGTGTCTTAATATATCCTTGTCCTTTATTTAACAACATCCTTAATTAGCTATAGTCAACGTAATTTGAAACATTCCCAAATACTATTGACATTCATCCTGCCCCTACAGACGCTGGTTTGAGAAACCCAGGCGAGAGGTGTTTGTCTGTATGCACGACCCAGTGTCCCAGACAGCTGTAGAGCTGGCCTTCCAGCTGGGCTTTGGCTGGCTGCGAAGCTGAGTCCTACTCTTTGCACCTTTTATTTTTTTACTAACCACAGAACCTCGATAATTGTGCCTCTTTTTATGGCTAGGCAAGACCCATCTACAGTGTGTGCATAAGTGCACATGTGTGAGATTATGGGAGTAATAGGGGAGGAAGGCAGCGTATAAGCATTGTCTTTTTGTAGGGAGCAATTTATTTCCCTTCCCAAGTTGCCCTGATCATATTGATAGTCAACGACAAAGTGCACACCAGACCAGAATTCACAGGCCGACACCTGACGATCTCATTTGAGCCAGCTGTGTTTTACCAACAATCTGATCTAAGCATACTCATCATTATGTACGATGTCCTATGTACCATTGGTGCTGCCGTACCAGTTACCAGGCTACAGTCCTAGTCGGGTCGCCACTCCGACTCATGAAGTCATGGCAGGAATTTGTAATTTGTTCAGGGTGCCGATGACAACTCTCCTACTCTTCGCGAAGGAGACAGTGGGATTTTTAACATCCACCAATTAATGCTGGTAAACAGGATGCCCAGTTTACCGTCCATCCAAGGGATGGCAAACACCTTGATTAATCGCCCTGCCTGTGAAACACCGGGATCGCAGTTTATAGCTGGGTCATGACTGGAATCCAGGCGAGACAGATTTGAGGCAAGTGTGCGTATCTCTAGATGACCCTGCCAGCCCAACCAGAATACTGAATCTCCTAAAATGATAGCTCAGTTTTTTGGTAAGAATCTAAATTCTTATTATTTCATCTTTCAGCTTGATTTGAATCAACAAATTCTAGAATACCAGTTCGTGTCCTCACCACTTAGTCACCACCCCTTTAAAAAAAAAAATTGTATACAGAATCTAGGCTCGTGTAAGAGCTAACACATTGAACATGAAAACATACACAGACACATAAAATATGCAATGAAGGGAGTGGGAGACAAGAGGGGGAGAGAGGGAAGCACGCAAGCACAACAACAGTAGAAAACAGGGACGTCGGTAGATCTGTGGAAAGGGAAGGGCTGGGGGAGGAGGAAGGGGTACACGGTATAAAGCAAATGAACACTTCTAGGAATTTCAGGAAAGAAGTTGGGGTTGAAAGAGGTGGATTTGGGGTGTTTTAACGGGGGTAGAAAAGATCAAGGTTTTGGATGGGGGAAGATAAGAGATGGTGGTGAACAGCTGTTTTGAAGACCTGGAGGGAGGAGAGGAATTGAAGAGAGTGAGGGAGTTTGATCCAGAGGCAGGAGAAAAGAGGAATGAAAGAGTGAAGGTCAGCAGAGAGTCTTGATGTTGGCAGTTTAACCAGAAGAGGGTTGCTGGCAGATCTTGTGTGTCCTGCAGAAATATTTGTGGAGCAGAGCACAGAGAGAGCTGGGGGAGATAGGCCGGAGAGGAGTCGGTAGAAGATCACATCCATTCTACGATCGACCATATTCACGATTAAATCCTTTCTTTTCAAACTTGCACCAATTTACTTATTTTATATCTGCTTATTGCTCCCTACAGGGAATGAATGCTTCCTCCCCAACAATGTTGTTTCATTTTACAATGGTTTTATTACACATTTAATATGAGCTTCATTTGAGATGCATCAAATCCAAAGGTTTTGTTTGAGACCTGGCAAAGCCTGATGGAAAGAGTCTGTTGTTTATATATTTTGTTCACATTACTCGCTGATGCTTGTTTTTTTATATCTCTGCGACACACAACATCTTTTTGTGGAAGTCATTTCCAAATGTAAATTCTGTAAAGTAAAAGCAAAAAAATATTGGTAAAGTAAAGTAAAAATAATTGATAGGATCTGACATGGTGGTGAACACTAATCCACTATCCAAAACCATGATTTTTTCTACCTCTGTGAAACCACGGCCCTCTTCAAATTTTGCAGTTTTTTCTTTTTGAGAGTTTGCTTCTCTATCTATCTTGTCCACCTCATGCATCCTCCCCATCCCTCATCCTTGCCAACCCACATCCCTTGTTTGGCTGTCTCCATCTATTTTGTCCCTCGGCCCTGCTGTTGGCGTTTCTCTTATCTTTCTGCTGTTGCTTTTGTTCTGTTCTGTTGTGTTCTGTTCCATTCTGTGCTCCAGCTCTTCCACGAGCCTTGACTTTGTATTACAAATGTATTTATTTATTTAAAGCTTCATTGTCAAAATAACCACCAGGAGACTCTCCCACTATCCAGCTTATTTTTCAGTGCCCTAAACTCCTCCTGAAACTTTGTCCACAAAGTTAAATGCGAAGCATTTGCCCAACAACCATCTAATGTCTGCATTGGAAAGCATGTATTGCTTGTTAACATTTTTCACAGCTTATCCTCACTCCTGCGAGATTATGTCAATGTAGACTGTCGTCAAGGGATTGGCAATTGACTTTTTGACTCAAGTTAAATCCACATTGATTTTACAATTTTACAAACTCCATTCATTTTACAATTGTGAATATGCACATTTTATGAAACTGTCAGGATGCAGATGTTCAGCTGAGGCTACATACAGAGTATGGGCAGGGATAAATTCAAGTGCTGGGATACAGGAATAATGGAGGAGTGTGGGCAATGTGGGACTGAGTGTGAGGTTTGAGCTTGTAATGTTTTGAGATTAAACTGACTTTGTGAAAATTGCTTCATGTGCAGAGTGTTTTTGCACTCGTCACTTTCAGCATATTACAATTGATAACTAGATGGTATTCATAGAATACTTACCCCGCGCAGTCGACTTGGTGTGAGCCAACTCTTCTGCTTTTTAAGGTTTTTTTTCTTTGATCATATATGGCTGCCAGACCATGTGACCTATGACGGCATAAACTTACATTCTCCAATATAATTGTTGCGTAGTTGCATTCTCAAGAAATTTCAAACTGATCGGACTAAGAGTTGTCCCTGTCGAATTTTGACGTCATAATTAAGGCACCAATGATATCGTTAACAACACTTATTCCCCACGCAGAGTTCTTTACAACGAGCTATGTTTCAATTTTTCTCATGGAGCGGTTTCGAAGATAGAGGTTGCACGGATGTCTTCCTTCTTTGTCTGTTTGTCTAAGTCAATCGCCTACAGGTTGCAATTTTAAACAGATCTTCATGAAACTTCACCAAATGATAAAGTAGGTCATAAGGAAGAAGGTCAACATAGGCAAAATTTATTAAATTGTCAATTTTCATCCGATTTACTTGTAATTTAAAGAGGATTTGCAAATCTGGTGACTGAATTCAACCACAAATTATTTTTTCGGTCAATGTACGCCTAAAGGTCAATAGGTCAAAGGTCAAGAACCTATTTTAGGGATTGCACAAGTATCGTGCTATGCACGACATATTTCTTGTTTGTCTGTTTGCCTGTCAGTGAAAAGGATATCTCAATGTTGTGTATGGATTAGGATGAAATTTGGTGATTATGTTGGGTGTGTGACAAGGACGAAATTATTAGATTTTGGTGAAGATCCGGATCCAGCTTCGAGAATTTTAAAAGTGATTCTTCACCATTGAGTGATAGGACAAAAAAAACGATATATAACACGATATCTTTAAAAGTTGTGGAAAAATTCGGACAAAACATGGTGGACACGTTGGGTGTGTGCCAAGGACAAAATAATTCGATTTTGGTTCTGGTCCAGATCCAGATCCAGCCTATCAGTGGGATACAACACGTAAACTGTTCAGCCTTGGATTGAGGATGATCTAAGATGGTGGTGATCAGCTGTTTTGAAGATCTGGAGGAAGAACGAGATTGAAGAGGATGTGGAAGTTGATCCCACAAGTAGGTTAAAAGAGTAACAAATGAGTGGAGGTGAGCAATCATCCTGCATTTAGGTAGTTTAATGAGAAGATCTACGTAGTTTCAACTCCTATCCATGTTTATAATACTAGGGCATGCCCGTACTATATCTATATCTAAAATTATATCCCCCCCCTCTATTTACATGAAATGGTTTGGTCCAAAGCGAACGGCTTGCAAGTACGGTGACAATCCCCCCCCCCCTCTATTTACATGAAATGGTTTGGTCCAAAGCGAACGGCTTGCGGAGTTTGGTAAAGAAATCGCCATAGCATGCACAAACGCGCAGGAAAGCGAAAGAATCGCAAATTAGTTTTAATTAGTTTTAAAACATCGTTTAACGCCAACATAGCGGCAACATAGTTTGCCAACGTGAAATAAATGAATACGCTCTCAAATGTGCCGTCCGAGGCAGAGTCTGTTCGCCACGTTCGGCACACGTGATAGCTCGCTGCTCTCTGATTGGTTGAATCGTTTTTTGGACATAGCTCGGTAACTACTTGTCCGATTAATATGAAACCTTGAAAAGGCACATCCTCGGGTCCCCAGCAATATACCTGGCAAGTTTCAAGTATATCGGACCCGTGGTTGTCGAGAAACAGCGGTCACAGACATACATACATACATACATACATACATACATACATACACACAGAGATTACTGGAATTATAGATAGATAACAATTGATTTAATTGCGTCGCTCATTTCTGTGGGTGTTTACTATTGCTGACACCGGCTCTTCTATCATAGGTGTGGATTTCTTACGCCATTTCAATCTCCTTGTAGACGTCAAACATCACCGTGTATTGAACACCTCAATACAGCTTAGCGTTCTCTGTAATGCATCTACCGTTTCATTGTTGAATACCACGTATCTTCCATCCACGCCCACTTGCCCTTTTCAAAAGTACTTTATGACTTCTCATCCACGACGTACCATTCAGCTGAGATCACTGCAGCACAGTTTGAAGCTTATATCACCATATTTTACTGTCCTCATGGCTTGTATTAGCTGGTCAGAGTAGCTTGCGTACTTAAGGCCAATTGGTACGCTCAAACCATCTATCCAGGCAAGTCATTTTCATCTAAAAAATATATTCATTCCGGGGAGCGTATGGGATTGTGACCAAACTTGGCTAAAATTATATTTTGTATGTTGCAACTCTAGTTTGTTCATGGCATTAAAAATATTGGGGTTTAAGTGGATCTACTGTGGGTCAAAGTGTGTCCAGGTTTGACTCCCCAAAATAGGAATTTCCTTTTTCTCTCTGAAACTACAGACACGATTTCGATGAAACTTGCCCACAACCTTCATCACCCGCGATGCAACAAAGTTTGTTAACGGCATAAAAGGTGAGGGTGTGAGGGAGTCTGTGGAGGGGTTGCCCCCTAAAATATTGTTACAGACACGACTTTGATGTTAAGGTGGGCCGAGCGGAATGGCCGTCGTGTCCGCACAAATTACCCGATTGTACTCGAACGTTGACGAAGCCGCGCCACGCTGGCTCAATAAGGAAAAAGAAGACACACGGCTGAATTATAATGACAGACACCAGGGATACGGTTCTCAAGACCTCCGGAGGAGATTATATTCGTGCGGAAGGTCAGATTACAGGGACGAGAGGTACAACATAGAAAGACAAGCACTTAGACACAATCTTATATTATTCCCCAACAGACGACAGGCAAACGGGACAAGGCTGACTCACACGGGGGTTGATGGCAGGAAAGCGGTTGTCGATGGCTCCAGGTCCTCCTGGGCTCAGGGCAGGATCGACCCGGTCCGGTCCAGAGATGCGGAAGGTTGCACAGCGCTCGAAGTGGCGTCTTTTCGTCTCAAGCTGGGGGCGCATCTGACGTCACATCCGGCGCGTGGCCGCGTATATCCGGCGGGGAGTGACACGCCCTCGGCTCGTTAGCTCCGCCTCGTGGAATCGGCACGTTGCTTCTCATTGGGTGCGTGCGGGGGGTTTACCAGGCTCCGCCCTTGACGAGGAGCTGACAAGGAGCCCCTTCGTGGTAACCCCGTGGAGCGCATGGTCTGGAGCGCATCGTCTGGAGCGCATTGTCGATGGCGGCGAACCGAGCCGGTGGGAGGACGCACACTCCCCCCCGCGCAGCGCCGTGCCCCTCTGTTGTTGTAGACGGGGAAGAAGATGGGAGGAGGTATGGGAAAGGTCCTAAACTCACTACTGGTGCCATATAATCACATTCTGGTGCAACGAAGAGTCATAATTAATGGAAACGAGGCCTTAACTGACATAGACTAAGAATAACTAGCAAGATGTCCGAAAGTTGTCTACGTGTGGTGCGGTGGACCTGGGCACGACATTTAATGGGGGAATAAGGGGAAGGTCGGCTCTACTGATTGTTGTTTACAGACAATGGGACTAGGGAATGGGGGATTGGGGATAGTTGGGGAGTATTGGGGAAAATAGGGGAATATTTACAAGCGGATATGGAGGCCAAATTCCATATTCGCAACAATATGTATTCTTTTATTTGTTTAAAGACTTATTAAATTGATTTTTGTGGGAAAATTACACGGCCTGACCAGGAAATGAACCCAGGTCCTCTGGAAAACCGTTCCAGTGCTCTATCATCTGAGCTATCTGGGTGACGCTGACCAAGCATGCAGTTTTCCCACACATATAATTGTCACTCTCTGTCTGTCATTGAATTGAGCGTCTGTGAGCTGTCTGTGAGCAATTTTTAGAATTGTCTCACTGCCAACCATAGAAGCACCAACGGCCTGATCACGAGAGGGGTCTTCCTCCAATGGGGGAGGAGGGGGAGGGACAAATCCATGTCCGCTATTATAAACATCACTGGGGGCATAGTGAAGCAATCACATTAATGAACAGGATTCAATAATTAAATTGATATATGTGGGAGAATTACATGTCCAGACCAGTATTCTGAACATATCAGCACAGAAGAACGGTGTGCTCAGACTTATCCTCTTCACACAGCACTTTTCACATGCAGTGATTCACTGCCTTTGCTTGGATAAAGTTGACAACCATGGCCCGGTTGCTAGAACTCCGGATAAGCCTATCCGGAAATTCAGAGCAGAGCAGGAAATCAGAGCCGTCAGCCTTGACAAATCTCACTCTCACTATGTCTCTCCGAAAAGACTGTCTGGAAAACCCTCCCATCTACTTTCTCAACAATCCGCTCGAAGAGGTTCTGTAACTAAAACGTTTGGGTGTAACTATCTGCCATGATCTTTCCTGGGAAAACCACATTTCCAAGCTGCCTCCAAAGCCAGTCACTGACTGGGCACCCACCATCGGGCAAAGTCCTTCCTTGTCACGACTGAACTCCTTACCACCTGCAAAGCTTTCATCCGCAATTTGTTGGAGTACTGCTCTCCTCTCTGGGCTGGTGCTCCTGCCTCACACCGAGCTCGGCTTTACACTGTAGAAACCAAGGCTTTCATAATCATTGGTATCTCCCGTGATGAAGCTGATTCTGAGGGCCTTTCACTCTCTCACGGCAGGCAGGTTGGTGGGCTTTCTGTCTTCTACCGACCCCTCTCGGGCCTAGCTCACCCTGCTCTGTCCCCCAAATATTCCTGCAGGACGCACAAAATCTGCCAGCAACCCTCTTATGGTTAAACTGCCAAAATCAAGACTCTCTGCTCACCTTCACTCCTTCATTCCCCTTTTCTCCTGCCTCTGGAACAAACTCCCTCACTCTCTTCAATCCCACTCCTCCCTCCAGGTCTTCAAAACAGCTGTTCACCACCATCTCTTATCTTCCCCCATACAAAACCTTGATCTTTTCTACCCTCGGTAATCTACCCCAAACCCACCTCCTTCAAATTCCCTGTTTTCTTTCCTGAAATTCTCTATAGTGTCCATCTTGTTTATCCTGGCCCCAGCCCTCTCTCTTCCACAGATCTCCCGATGTTCCTGTTCTCTATTGTTGTGCTTCCCTCTCTCTCTTGTCTCCTGCTCCCTTTACTGTATATTATATGTGTTAGCTCTTATACGAGTCTCGACTAAGTATACAAAAATCCTGTGGATAAATCACATATCTGGCAAATTGCATCGATCCACTGGAAAGCTTCTATATAGTAACCGGGCCCCGGACGACAACATCCAACAATTATTTGTTTCAGACAAGAAGGAAGAGTCTTCAATGCCAGAGCATGTTGATGAAGAATTCAGTGACTGGAGATCACATTTTGATTGAACCTTTTTGAAGATAGAGGTGAACCCCGAATTTCCCCAACATAGTCGGGGCACCATCAATACAAATAGATCTCACGAGTTCCCTGGAAAGGTCTTTGGTCCATAATGCCCACTGCCTTCGTTGTTTCTTTCAGTGGCTCACAAAAGAGGAATTCATCCTTGATGATCAGGCAAAAACGCTGGCTTGGCAAGCGAAAGCAAGCAGATTGGTAATGGGAATTGTTGCACACATTCTCGTTCTCATACTTTTTGTGAATGGGAGTGGTATCATGGCCGCCTTGTGGCTTCGACTGTTCACATTATGCCAATTCGTCAATGAGATATCCTGATATTACCGTAGAGATCTGTGTCTACTGTGTCTATAAGTAGGAGGGGTGGTGTAACTTAGATATCGGCACAATTGCACAGGATTTATGGGTCTAATGGTCCCTTTCTGCGTTTAGGTCCCTTGTGTATTTTATGTGTATTAAGTCTGGTTTAAGTATTTCCTTCCTTGTTCCGGAACTCTGCCTAAACGCAGTGCATTGTGGGTAACTTGAGGATACGTTGTGGATTTGATTCTCCAGTTATTCTTGATCTCAGAATTCTTCCCTTTTTTATTCTCTTGTATTTTTTCCGCTGTGACCTTGATATAGTCTCTGAAATCGAACCAGCACGACATTAATAATAAGTTATAGATTTTACTTCCGGTAAGTTCTGTAGGTTTGTATGGGAGACGAGACGACTGACTTGTCGAGTGTCGGCTCCAACGCTGCACATCCTCTCGACGCGGATACCAACTGGTATTTGTTGGGATAAAATTCGAGTAAATTTGGGAATTTAACATTTGTTTGGTAATGGAAAAAATAATGTGGTAATAACGATGATTTTGGTGATGAAGTTTGCTAAAGCTGGTATTTAGCTCGTCTGGTCATTGGTACTGTGATTATTACCTCAACCACTGAAGTGAATGTGTACGGAGGTTGTTTTCAGCCCTGTCTGTCTGTGAGCACGATATCTTGTCTGTCTGTCTGAGCACGATATCTTGTCTGTCTGTCTGTTAACACGATATCTTGTCTCAATGTCTGTTGGTACGCTATCTTTTTTTGTCTGTGGGCACGATATCTTGTCTGCTGTGAGCACGATATATTGTCTATCTGTGAGCGATATATTGTCTATCTGTGAGAATAATATCTTGTCTGTCTGTGAGCACGATATCTTGTCTGTATGTGGACACGGTATTTTGTCTGTTTGTGAGCACGATATCTTGTCTGTCTGTGAGCAAGATATCTTGTCTGCTGTGAGCACGATATCTTGTCTGTCTGTGAGCACGATATATTGTCTGTCTGCGAGCACGATATATTGTCTGTCTGTGAGCACGATATATTGTCTGTGAGCAAGATATCTTGTCTGCTGTGAGCACGATATCTTGTCCGTCTGTGAGCGCGATATCTTGTCCGTCTGTGAGCGCGATATCTTGTCCGTCTGTGAGCGCGATATCTTGTCCGTCTGTGAGCGCGATATCTTGTCCGTCTGTCAGCAGGATATATTGTCTATCTGTGAGAATAATATCTTGTCTGTCTGTGAGCACGATATCTTGTCCGTCTGTGAGCGCGATATCTTGTCCGTCTGTGAGCGCGATATCTTGTCCGTCTGTGAGCACGATATCTTGTCCGTCTGTGAGCGCGATATCTTGTCCGTCTGTCAGCAGGATATATTGTCCGTCTGTGAGCACGATATATTGTCTATCTGTGAGAGATATCTTGTCTGCTGTGAGCACGATATATTGTCTGTGAGCAAGATATCTTGTCTGCTGTGAGCACGATATCTTGTCCGTCTGTGAGCGCGATATCTTGTCCGTCTGTGAGCGCGATATCTTGTCCGTCTGTGAGCACGATATCTTGTCCGTCTGTGAGCACGATATCTTGTCCGTCTGTGAGCGCGATATCTTGTCCGTCTGTCAGCAGGATATATTGTCCGTCTGTGAGCACGATATATTGTCCATGTGGGCACGATATCTTGTCTGTATTTGGGCACGGTATCTTGTCTGTATGTGGACACGGTATATTGTCTATGTGGACACGGTATATTGTCTGTATGTGGACACTATCTTGTCTGTATGTGGACACTGTATCCTGTCTATCTGTGAGCGATATATTGTCTATCTGTGAGCATGATATCTTGTCTGTCTTTGAGCACGATATCTTGTCTGTATGTGGACACGGTATTTTGTCTGTGAGCACGATATCTTGTCTGTCTGTGAGCAAGATATCTTGTGTGCTGTGAGCACGATATATTGTCTGTCTGTCAGCACGATATATTGTCCATCTGTGAGCATGATATGTATTGTCCATTTGTGAGCACGATATATTGTCCATCTGTGAGCACGATATATTGTCTGTCTGTAGAACCACCTTTAGAGGCCATTTTTCCCCACAGAGCAGGGGTTGGGCTTTTTTGGGCACCGCGGTCCCCTTTTTACTCCCGCCAGGGAGGTGTGTGTGTGTGTGTGTGTGTGTGTGTGTGTGTGTGTGTGTGTGTGTGTGTGTGTGTGTGTGTGTGTGTGTGTGTGTGTGTGTGTGTGTGTGAACAAGATATCCGGAAAAGTTCTGAACGGATTTGGATGAAAGTTGGTGGGATGATTGCCCTTGGGATAAGGAAGAATTGATTAGTTTTTGGTGAAGCTCAGGATATTATTCCGGATCCAGGAATTTTTTGGGGAAATTTTTTTGGGAAAGATTTTTTCTGTTTTACTGCATTAAAGATTTTATTCTTAAATAATGTTTTTCTCCTCTAATTCCGAGATGTATCAAAATAAATTCTCTGACAGTTAGGGCTTACTTTCTTTTTCATTTATTGTTTTGGGGACAGGGGATGTTAAACAAAACTTATTCCAACTAAACCCACGGCGGGAGTATGCGCTCTACTGAGTGGCGTTCTAGTTGAAGCAATGTTTTATGGCCGGATGCCCTTCCTGCCGCCAACCCTGTTAGTCGCCTCTTGCAACACACAGGGAACTACCAGTGTCTGTGAGCATGATATATTGTCTGCATGTGGGCACGATATCTTGTATGTATGTGGGCACGGTATATTGTCTGTATGTGGACACTGTATCTTGTCTGTAATGTGGGCACGATATCTTGTCTGTAATGTGGGCACAATATCTTGTCTGACTGTGATCACGATATCTCAAAATGTTGTTGATGGATTTGGACGGAACTTGTTGGTCAGTTTGGGAATCGCTTTGTGTTATTTCTCCTTCATCCTTGTGCATATCCACCCCTCTACACCTTTGTAGATTGTCGTTTAGAAAAAGTGTTACCGAGCTGTAGTTTTGTTATGATGTGGACATTCGTGAGCAGACATTTATACGATGCTGTCCAACACCAATCTGAAGCCAAGTTAATGTCATTAATTGTGTGCCCACAAATCATTGAAAACGGAGTGACCATCACCGGGTGCTCAACACCCACATGCCGGTGCTCAACACCAACATGCCGGTGCTAAACACCCACATGCCAGTGCTCAACACCCACATGCCAAAGCTCAACACCCACATGCCGGTGCTCAACACCCACATGCCGGTGCTCAACACCCACATGCCGGTGCTCAACACCCACATGCCGGTGCTCAACACCCACATGCCGGTGCTCAACACCCACACGCCGGTGCTCAACACCCACACGCCGGTGCTCAACACCCACACGCCGGTGCTCAACACCCGCACGCCGGTGCTCAACACCCGCACGCCGGTGCTCAACACCCGCACGCCGGTGCTCAACACCCGCACGCCGGTGGTCAACACCCGCACGCCGGTGCTCAACACCCGCACGCCGGTGCTCAACACCCGCACGCCGGTGCTCAACACCCGCACGCCGGTGCTCAACACCCGCACGCCGGTGCTCAACACCCGCACGCCGGTGCTCAACACCCGCACGCCGGTGCTCAACACCCGCACGCCGGTGCTCAACACCCGCACGCCGGTGCTCAACACCCGCACGCCGGTGCTCAACACCCACACGCCGGTGCTCAACACCCACACGCCGGTGCTCAACACCCACACGCCGGTGCTCAACACCCACACGCCGGTGCTCAACACCCACACGCCGGTGCTCAACACCCACACGCCGGTGCTCAACACCCACACGCCGGTGCTCAACACCCACACGCCGGTGCTCAACACCCACACGCCGGTGCTCGCTCGACACGTTTTTGTGGTTCTGGTCTGAAAGGGTCGAAAACCTCTATGATAATCCGGGCAGTCGGAAAGGCCGTCAGCCATTGACAAACTAGTAACTGTTTGAGTCCTTACTTTTGGCACACTGTACCGTACAACTGTTTCGAAGTTTGCGAAGAAAATGTGTTTAAGTGTCACCTCTTGTGGGATTTAAATCACTAAAAACATCCTTTAAATGTTAATGTAACACATTCGTAATAAATCACCTTTACTGCTTAAATGATTTGTAAGTGTGGTGGCGAACAATTTTATGGTATAGAAAAAGAAGTGTGTGTGTGTGTGTGTGTGTGTGTGTGTGTGTGTGTGTGTGTGTGTGTGTGTGTGTGTGTGTGTGTGTGTGTGTGTGTGTGTGTGTGTGTGTGTTTGGCCACAGTCATTGATAACAAATTGAAATGTAGAAAGAATTCCCAAGGGTTGGCTTGTGAAGCAAACCAAAGATTAACTTTTTAAGGAAATTGAAAGGTATATGTCAATAATATAATTTTGTTTCTTTTATATCAGTCCTTGATTCAAAGTATTCTCACTTTGTGTGTGTGTGTGTGTGTGTGTGTTTTTTTTTCGCGTTCTCCCATGATACAGACTATCTTTGCATGATGTCACGGAGCAGGACTTCTGAAGAATTTGTCCGTGTGGTGGAACGCTCTGATAATGATGTGCTCCTCGTTTCTACTCTGTGGCGGAAGCCGGTCAAACGTGCTTTTCAGCGTAAGAAGAAAATACGCAAAGCGTACGTGGCACTCTTATCTCCTTGTTCCATATCACCAGTTGCATTTCTTTCTTTCTTTTTTTCAACCATTGCAAACAGTGGCTGCTTTGTCCACATTCTGGGTGCAATATCAGTTGCTATGTGTAATGGTGCAGCGACTCGTTTTTTAATTGGCTCAAATATGTTACGGCATCGAATATAATATGTTATGGAACCACAAGACTAGACACTGAAATTTGACAGAAGTAGCTTACTGTAGTTTGGCCTGTTGATGCTGAATGGGCCACAAAAACAGGGGTCCCAGCCCTCCTATTTTTCCTATTTATTCCTACTTTTTAATAGGATCCTATAAGTCTCCTATTTTTTGGTGGAAATTCCTATTTTTCCTATTTTTTAACCCTCAATGTTCCAAAATTTAAATTGATATATTAATTAGTAGAATTTCTGTATCTAAGCGTCAGAACAGACATTCCTATACCAATCGTCAGCCATGGAATTGCTTTCTGGGTCCATAATCGCAAGACAAATTTCCAAAACGACTTTAAGCTCAAATCCCCGAAGAACATATGTCTCTTTGTCTTTTTCTCGAAAACCGTTTGTTCGATCGATTTCACAAGTGGTGAGTGCATTTTTGAGGACTCAACAAAGTGCAGTGTTGAGGAAAAATTGAGTATGCAGTGATGACGTCACAAATAAATACTGTACGAAGTGGAGGCATGTCGTTTACACCATGGTGTAAAGTACGTGTTGTTATTGATCTCGACTGGAAATGATATGTATATCTTATGTATATTATGTTATTGTTATTTTTGACTTTGTCCTAATATTAAGTATATCCTTCCAAACAATTGTTTTACCTTTATGATTCGTGCTTCATGCTATTCAGTAACAGAATTATAAAAGATAAAATGAGATGAAAATAATATAACTATGTTTATCACGCATTTCTCTTGGATTATCTCATATACTTTGTGAAGAATGACTGAATGATACCTTGACCATTATCATTGTCCTTTGTCTTATTTCAAAAGTTCAGCTGAGCTCAATTTTTAAGGTTTGTACTTTACTTAGAGTAACAAAACCAACTGTGAACTTTGCGGTTATTCAGTTATTACTAACAACCTTTCCCTAAAGATTCTACCTGAAATTGAACTTTTCTACTAATTTGCTAAACATTGACATTTGATACTACATGTTTAACTCAATCTTTCGCTTATTACAATGAGATTGTATTTTGCCTAAAACTAATAGTATTTGGCAAAGAACTAATTCAATCGACAATTCACACATTTCATCATTTAATTGCAGATAATAAAGAAGGACCACGACACAAAATAGGGATTACAACTTAATTCTGTATACTTTCGTGTGGTAGTTGCATATTCAGCTTTTAACAAAATTACAGTAGAATTAAAATTTACATACGCAATGCTGCACAATAGGTAATGCAAGCAATGTAGGACAATAAAAAAACAAAAAAAAACAAAAACAATAAAGACTGTTAAAGTCTTGTTGTTTCATAATCTTCTGAAGATAGTACAACAACAATACCAAAGATACATAATTGAATTGTCATCGCTTAGCTTGAACTCAGATTAGTGTTCAAGCTATTCAGCAGTGGAGAAAATGCAATTATCGGGTGGTAAACATGTTAGGACATGTTATTTATCATCTTTCTTGTTTCAGGTATAATCTGCAGACCGGTAAGAAATTTGTTGATTTGCCTTTAAATTACTTTGTTTGTTCTCATTATTTTACTAACTTATGTTTCAGTTTTGAAAAAAAAAACTGTTTGGTTCACAGTTCTTTCCACTTCATGCGTTAACAGGTTAGGATTTTCTATGCTAATTCATTTAATCTTATCTCATATTTGTTTTCTTTTTGACAGGTATACTCCCAGCAGTATAATGCCTGGTGGGAGAACTAAATTTAACCCAGAGTGGTTGAAAAGTGGACATGGATGTAGGCTTTCTGACTGGTGTCAGCCTAGCAAGTCCTCAGTGTTCTCAGCTTACTGCTCGTTGTGCCATTCGGAAGTGAGGTGTGACAATCAGGGTGTGAAACAACTGACACAACATGCCCAAAACAAAGGGCACCTGAAGCGTGCGAAGGAACTGCTGGGTGGGTCACAGACGTTGCTGACATTCGTTCAACCATCAACTTCATCTGCTTCAGCATCAGGGTCAGCTTCTACAGATGAGCCAAGTCGTGCAGCTTTAGTCTGTATGTCCAAAAAAGACGCTATTACAAAAGCAGAACTTCTATGGACATTGAAAGTTGTTCGTTCGAATCTGAGCTACTCTTCCTGTGACGGTTTGAAGGATCTTCTGCAGGCAATGTTTCCTGGTGTTATCCCGGATGGTTTCTCAATGAGCTCATCGAAAGTTTCATATCTCATTAGCGAAGCCACAGGTCCTTATTTTCAGGACATGATAGTCACTGATGTTAAGAATTCAGCTTCTGGCTTCAGCCTCATGTATGATGAAACCACCAATAAACAGAACTTGAAGCAACTAGAAATCCGTGTACGGTATTGGTCTGATGCCGAGGAACAGATATTAGTATTTCACCTCAAAACTTACCTCATGGGTCATGCAACTGGAGAAGATTTGTCCAGGAAAATAATCTCTGCCTTGGATGAATCGAAACTGCAGCTTCAGGATATTATCATGCTCGGCAGTGATGGGCCTAATGTGAGCACCACTGTGTGGAGACAGATTGACAAAGCCATTCTCGACAACAGGGGCCCTGGTCTCCTTGATGTAGGGACATGTACTCTCCATACAGTACACAATGCTTTTGCCAAAGGACTTGCAGAGTACTGTGGAAACCTAACTGAGCTTGCAGTGGACATTTTCTACTGGTTCAAAGGCTCTGCTGCTAGATCTGTTGATTTTCAAGACATTCAGCATAAATTGGGTGCTGTTCCAAAAAAGCCTTTGAAGCATGTCGAGTGCAGGTGGTTGACACTGGGACCTGCAGTGGAGCGGCTGATAGAGATCTGGGAATCTCTCAAAGAGTATTTCTTGGTATTTCTTCCAAAGCAGCAGCCAAAGGACATGTTTAAACCCAGGTACAAAAGAATCAAAACAGAACTACAGCGACCGGAAATAAAAGCTCAACTGCATTTCCTGAAGTTCTTGGCAGCAACATTTGCAGAGTTCCTCACCTTCTTCCAGTCAGAGCAACCACTTGTGCACATTCTATATGACAAACTCCATGACCTGCTCAAAAAACTGATCAGAAGAATTATGAAGACTCCTTCAGTTGATGCTGTGAAAGACATCTCAAACCTTGATGTTTCCATTGTTGCAAACCAGTGGGAGAATGAATGAATGAATCCATGGGTGTGGGAGAGGATACCCGACGGTGTATCGCTAAGTTGAAAGTCTCTGAGAGGGAAAGGATGTATCTTGGGATGAGGAAGTGCTACCAGGCAGCCATAGTACACCTACAAAAGAAGCTTCCATTGACAAACAAAATCCTGAAGAATGCCAGATGTCTGCAGCCACAAAACAGGACTGCTGCATGGTCTCTTGAATCAGCCAAGAGCCTGTCCAGACAGCTGAAGAGGAATATTGACAGTGACAGCATTGCAGATGAATGGAAGGTGTACCAAGAGGAAGCCATTCCTACTGACTGGTCCCAGGAAACACAGGAGAATGAAGAAGAAGTCTGCATGAAGAGAGTGGACAGGTACTGGGGAAAAGTGTTGGCTTTAAAAGGCTGTACGGGAAACTGTAAATTCCCCCAAGTGAGACAAATGATAAGGATTGTCCTTGCACTGTCTCACGGAAACAGTGACGTGGAACGCGCGTTCTCAATCAGTGGGAAAAGTGTCACCAAGGAGAGAGTTAGTCTGAGCGAGGCATCAATCAATGGTCTCCGTGCAACAATGGATGGCATGAGATTGTATGGTGACCGGCCCGAAATGGTCCCAGTCACAAAGGGACTCCTCTCGTTAGGATGTTCTGCTCACATGCACTATATGCAGAGACTTGAAGAAGAACGAAAAGCCAAGGAAGATGAACAGAAAGCCAGGGAGAAAACCAGGCAAGAGAAAGAAGAAAGAGAGAGAACAGCTAAGATTGCTGTAGAGAAGGCAGCGGAGCTGTCTCGTAAGAGCGAGGACTTGAAGAAAACAGAGAAATCTCTGGCAGCAAAAGAGTCATCTCAGCAGATGTCACTGACTGTTAGCAACAGTCTGCTTGATCAAGCAAATAAAAAGCTTAAGGTGGCGCTTAAGAAAGGTGACATGACTGAAATTGCAGTAGCTCAGGCCATGCTTGAGTCTGCTCAGAAAAAGATTCAAGAGACACAGACTCGTATGGTGGAAACCAGGGAGGCGCAGAGAAAAGTGGAGAAGAAAAAGCAGACTTTGATAGAGTCCATGGTGGCTGCCAAAAAGAAGAAGTCATAGTTTTTGTTGTCGATGTTAAGACGGGTGGGCCCAAGTTCATTGGGGGTGTGTCCATGCCCATACATGTACATGTATTTGCATAAATCTTGCAGCAATAAAGCTACCGATGTTGTTCCAATGCTGAAATCTGTGCTATTACTTCCTAGTTTTTTCCTATTAAACTCCTATTTTTTGTGATCAGAATTCCTATTTTTCCTATTATTTTGTCAATCAAAGTGGCTGGGACCCCTGCAAAAAGTAACCTATTCTACGTACTCTTTCCTGCTAACAATGGATTTGGGGTCCATTTCCCCAGAGAAAACGTATGAATGGGGCTCCATATCGGTGGCAGATTTGGAGGCTTGGAAGTCGACAGCAATTTTAGTTATTTAGACTAGTCCCCCACATAGCGGGACACAGACGGGGGTTTTGCAATCACTTTTGTGTGTCTGTGTCTGACTTTTGTACCATTTTAGCTGTTGTCGTAAAAAAAAATTGTGATGAGAATATGGAGAAGGCAAGTTCATAATTTGGTCAAAAGGTCAAAGGTGAACGTCACATAAAATCGTCAATTATCATCCAATTTACTTGAGATTTAAGCAGGGTTGACTTGAAATATTGGGTCACTGAAACCTATTGGTTTTGAGGTGAAAGGTGAAGGTCACCTAAAATCGGCAATTCTTTTGAAATTTTAAAACTGTTTTTGTCATATTTAGCACATGGAAAAAGTCTGAATACAAAGCGGACGTGGACTGGCTTTGCATTTTCAAGTGCTTTCTTGTTACCTCTGCCACCAAAGGTGGATGGAGGTTATGTTTTCACCCTTGTTACTTGGCAAAAAAAATTTTTTGGGACAAGTATGTTGATCACTCTGGTTTGTGTGTGTGTTTCTCTGTCCGCTCATTGTACACCGCACCTTTCCTATGCCATCTCCAGGCGTTGCATATCGTCATTGCCGGGCACCGAAGGGGGCTCGGCAGTGACGCACGCTGAAAGGGAGTACTCAGTTTTCACTCTGGTTGTTTTCTTGCTTTCTTGTTTTCTTGCTTTATTGTTTTCTTGTTTGTCCGGGCGATATCTCAGCCATCCTTTGAGCTAGGAAGCTGAAATTTCGGCACAGTAGTGGGCAAGTCCTTTGTCAAAAACTGTATTTTAAAAAAATTAATCAATTAATTGATGAGTTATTTACTTGTTAGCGATTAATTAAGTACTTATACATTTCCTTTCTCTTCTGCCCATTATCTCAGGCACCTTTTGAGCTATGAAGCTGATATTTGGACATGCCAATGGCTACGTGATTTGGCTGCAAAGGCTATTTTTGATTTATTGATTAATCAATTAATCGATTAATTATTTGATTAATGACTAAACAAATTTTTTCCCAAAGTTACAGATTCTGATGAAATGGTGGTGGTTTATGTGTTATATTAGCGAATTGATTAATTATTTCATTTTTTAATGATTATTATTTCTTTATTTTCATTATTTATTATTTATTTATTTTATTTCTCATCTGGGCAATATCACAGGCACCTTTTGAGCTAGGAAGCTAATATTTGGACATGACAGTGACCAAGTGATATGGCTACAAAGGATATTTTTGATTTATTGATTAATCACTTAATAGATTCATTATTTATTGATTAATCAATTAATTATTTAATTTTTTATTAATTAAATTTCTAAAAGACACATCTTCGGATGAAGCACGAGTGGTTTAGTTATGCTATTAGCCAATTGATTAAGAAAATATTTTATGATAATCTTTTCTTGATTTTACTTATGCAATTAATCAATCAATTTATTGTGCACCTCTCCCTCCAAATACAGTCTATATGAGCTGCACGGCGGTATTGCCGGGTGCCAGAGGCGCCCCGGCAATGCCGCGCTGGAGGATATTTAATTATTTTGGATGGGGGCGGTGTACTTTGAATGTATCTGTACTTGTTTATACTTGCGTCCAGGTCACAATTTTAAACCGATCTGAACGAAACTTTACCAAATGTTAGAGTTTGTTGACTGATAAAATCGTGTGTATATATAATATATATATTTGAGGTCAATAGGTCAAAAGGTCAACATAGGCCAAAGGTAAACCTCTTTTTCAAATTTCTAAAATCCTCAATTTTCATCCGATTGACTTGAAATTTGAATAGGATTTACATATCAGCCAACTAAATTCAACCACCAACTGTTTTTGAGATCAGCATAGGTCACAAGGTCTACATCGGCCAAAGGTCAACCACCTTTTTTTCAAATTTCTAAAATCCTAAATTTTCATCCGATTGACTTGAAATTTGAATAGGATTTTCATATCGGCGAACTAAATTCAACCATTGAACTATTTTTGAGATCAATAGAGGCCAAAAGGTCAACATAGGCCTCAGGTCAGCCACATTTTTCATATTTCTAAAATCCTCAATTCAATTTTCATCCAATTGACTTGAAATCTGAATAGGATTTGCAAATCAGCTTACTGAAACCAACCACCAACTATTTTTGAGGTCAACATAGGCCAAAAGGTCAACATAGGACAAATTTCTAAAATTGTCCATTTTCATCCGATTAACTTAAAATCTGAAGACGATTTTCATATCAGGTCACTGAATTCAACCATCAATTATTTTTGAGGTAAAAAGGATGCTCTACTGAGTGCCATTCAACTTTGTTCTCTTTTGCCAAGTGTCGCTCTATGAGTGATTTTTCATCTGTCTGTTTGTTTGTCCGTTTGTTCATGAACAAGATATCTCAAAAAGTTGTGGACGGATTCAGACGAAATTTGGCAGAGAGGTATGTGACAAGGACGAAATGATTAGATTTTGGTGAAGATGTGGTTTCGGATCCGGCTACTAGAATTTTTGAAGTGATTATTCACCATTGGGAGATCGGGCCAAAAACGATACATAGCAGGATATCTCAAAAAGTTGTGGACAGATTTGGATGAAACTTGGTGGACCGGTTGGGTGTCTGACGAGGACAAATAGATTTGGTTTTGGTGAAGATCTGAATATGGATTCGGATATGAGAATTATTTAATTTTTTAAGTGATTCTTCACCATTGGGAGATGTGGCTAAAACCAACATATAGCAGGATATCTCAAAAAGTTATCAATGGATTTGGACGAAACATGGTGGAGAGGTTGTTTCTGTGAAAAGGACTAATCATTTTGATTTGGGGGGGGGGGGGGTACCCCCTGAAAATTTGGATCCCTAATCATCCCTTATTTACCAACCAAATGTTCTGAAACCCGAAACAGCCCTTCTACTCAATGGTCTGCAGGATGGCTCAGTCTTAGATGTTTCTATTTTGGATCGGGGGATCTTCCGGAGTATCAGGGGGGCTCCCAAGATCATCAGAGGTCTGAACTACAACCTCAAAAGATGACCGTCAGCCCTCTCTGGGCTATTTCATTAATGGCTAAACAGAATACTATGATACATACACTATGTTGTAAAAATCAGATCTACAACATTGTCCCAATAGTAGTTTTAATTCAGAATCGATCTCTAGCAACACCTGTAAAAAATCAACAAGCATAATATCAGTATACCGTAATCATAGAAGTAATAATGGATTGGCAATTGGTGCAAGCAAGCATGGAACATCTAGCAATACGCACCATTCGAGTATGCACTACCACACAGAATAAATGTCACAGGAATGAATCGGAGCTATGTCCGTCCGAGTTCTTATGGAAGCCCCTCAGTGGTCGGAGACAGCATAGCACCTGGGTTCAACTTAGACACAATTTCATTACATTCTCCCCTCCGTTAAAACTATACTACCGCCAGGGCTGAAATCAAGCTAGCAAAGCATAGCAGCAGAGTAATCAGCTAGCAACGGTCCATGTCGGTCAGTCCAACCATAGTGGTCGGGGCGGCAAATTTCTCTCCCGGCGCGTGTCCGATAGACACCGGATACCACATCCCCGAGGCCGGAATCCCCCGCATCGGAATGTCCGCCTAAATCAGGTGACGGCGGTGGCCCCACAAAGCCATCCGGATTGGGTGCGTGTGGCGATGGGCAAGCCGGTAGATTCTCCATTGTCGGATCAACTGTTCCGTAAGCCGGCTCGTCAATATCCCCGCATGGGGCAAGATGGCGCACCAAGACTGTAGACTCCCGTCCGTTGGGCAACAGGACACGAGCGTGCTCGGGATTGGTTTGAAGAATATGCACCTTGTCAACGAGCGGGTCATATTTACTTGAGCGAACCGCGCGTTTGAGGAAGGCTGGTCCGGGCTCAGCAAGCCAGCCCGGCAGAGGACGGGTACCGCCCGCACGACGCTGGTAACGAAACTTACGGTCGTGGGGAGTTTGATTAGTTGCGGTGCACAATAAAGTCCTGATCGAACTTAACGCCCCGGGTAGCGACCAAGCCCATTGGTCCAGTCCTAGTCCACAGGACTTAAGGCTCAGAGTAACGGCTCTCCATATGATGCCATTAAATCGTTCCACCTGTCCGTTCGCCTGTGGCCTGTACGGAGTAGTGTAGCTAGAAGCGATATTACGCTGGAGCAAAAAGTTTCTCACATCCTGGGACAAGAACACCGCGTCTCGATCGGTGTGCACAAAGGCCGGATTCCGAAACATAAAAAACAAGTTCTGCAGACACCGGATAACTGTAGCAGCAGACATATCGCCGCACGGGAAAGCAAAAGGGAATCTGGAGAACTCGTCAACGATCGTGAGTAGATAACGTGAACTACTCGAAGCGGGTGAAGCCGGCAGTGGTCCTTTGAAGTCCATTGCCAATCTCTCCCATGGCCGAGTGGCCTGGACCAGCGTACACATCGGAGGGTTGTAGAAGCGAGGTTTGAGTTCAGCGCAAACGGAACAAGTGCGACAGAGCCGACGAATATCCTCAATGGAATAGGGCAAGTTACGACTGCGCACATAATGAGCTAAATGCGTCACGCCGGGATGGCACAAAGTGTCATGAAGGATGCGCAGATCCTCAAAGGAGGTGAGACTCGCACACACCGCAGGCCGTGATAAAGCATCGGCAACGAGGTTATCCCTCCCCGGGCGATATTTGATTTTGTAACAGAAACAGGCTAGCTCAATCCGCCAGCGAGTGATTTTCTCATTCTTAATGCGTTGAGCATGTTGCGTGTCATACATAAAGGCAACACTCTGTTGATCCGTGATGATTTGAAAACATCGACCGAGCAAATATGGACGCCAACACCTGATCGACTCGATGATGGCATATGCCTCCTTTTCGACAGACGAGTGTCTTCGTTCTGCGGAGGAGAGAGTCCTTGAAAAGAAGGCCACAGGTCGCCCCCCTTGAGAGAGTGTAGCAGCTATCGCGTAGTCTGACGCATCGCTTTCCAAAACAAAGGGCTTGTTTTCGTCAATCGATGACACAGCGGCACCAGCTATGTCGGACATCAGGCCATGGAAAGTGACCTTAGCAGCGTGACTCATGGGGAACGCATTGCAATCCACAAGTGGACGAAGCTTCTCGGAAAAATTTTGAACCCACTTAGAATAATGAGCAAACAGCCCGAGAGCGCGCTTCAAAGAAGCACGATCGTGGGGCGGGGCCATGTCGAGCAAGGGTCGCAGACACCTTATCCGGAGCGATCGAGCCGTGGGTCACGGTGTACCCCAGGAGATCTATCGTTCGAGCAGAATAGCGACATTTAGCCTCGTTCATAGTCAGTCGATACTTGTGCGCAACCTCGAGGAAGCGCTTCAGATTAGCATCATGATGTTCTTCGTCATACCCACAAACCGTGAGATTATCCAGATAAACAAAGACATCGGTTAAATTCTCCTTAGCAATGAGGTCGTCCATGGCCCTTTGGAAGCAAGACCCATTCGTGACCCCGAAAGGCAGCCGGGTGAACTGGTACAACCTCTGTCCGGATTCAAACCCAGTGTAGATGCGATCTGCCTCGGAGATGGGAATCTGACGATACGCGCTACGTAGATCGAGAGTGCTATATACCGAGTACTGTGCCACCTGTCGTACCAGAGAATCCATTCCCGGGAGTGGGTAGGCGTCCAATTGGGTAAACCAATTAATCGTCTGCGAATAGTCGATTACCATACATTTGCGGTGTGATTCGGTTTGAACCACGAAAGCTTGGGCCCGCCAAGTCGACCGACTGGGTTCTATAATACCTTCCTTTAATAGCTGCGCAGTCTCTTCAGCAATGAATTGCATGTCAGCCCGTGAGTTGTGTCGCGATTTACCAGCAACCGGTGTACAGTCAGTAGTCATATCGGGAAACAGCGACAGTGGTTCAATTTCCATCCCTGCAAGAGCACACACAGCAAGAGTATCAGCACCACCAAATTCCATTTACAAACGCCCATGTCGCTGGAGAAAATTGTGTCCCAGCAAAACTTCTGCACATAATGCTGGTAAGACCATTAAATGCACATCCGGAAACATTCGACCCTTAATCACAAGCTTTAGTCGACATCCCCTCCCCCCCCCCCCCCCGAGTGCTGAGCCATAGCCCTTGAGAAGCCATGAAGACTCTGTGTTTTGTCCCGAGAATCGGCCAGCCATGCTTCTGAACAAGTCGTAAATCGACATAACTATCAGTGGAGCCCGTGTCGATTAAGGCATTTGCAAATTTTCCTTCAATCATGAGTGGAATGACAGCACTGGACAGGCCAGGTGGCCCTGCAGAAGTCGAGTCGTCGAGAGGTGTGGCGCTCAAGCCTCGCGTGTGGATCCGACGCCAGCTAATGTCTTCCGTGCAGTTGAAGTCGATTGTGGTCCGGTCGAGCCGTCGGTAGAGGGCGCTTGAGCCACGCGCGGAGATTCGACGCCAGCGTACGCCGATCGGGAAGCCAAACCCGGAAGTGGGCTGGGTGTCGAAATAATTCCTGTCAAGGACGGTTGAGCCGCGTACCGTTGTGATTTCGCGACTTGTTTAGTCGGCGTGGTAAGCCTCATCAAGGTCGAGCGCTCGGTGTGGGGCCCACAGAGAGGGGCGATTCCAATCAAGGCCGCGCTCGGCGCCGATTGTTTCGCGGGCGGAGAGCGAAGCACATTCAGCGTCGAGCGGGTTCGCCGGCCCCGAGACGAACGACAAACTTTTGCAAAGTGACCTTTCTTTGAACACAAATGACACGTCACCTCCTTAGCCAGACAAACTGACCTGAGATAGTTCCGGTTCCCGCAGAAATAGCACTGAGCGTTACTTTCCTGCCTTGAGTCCAGCAGCAACGGCTGCTGTCAAACTCGGGTCGAGATCCTCAAGCGCATCGGGTGTCTCCGATTCCGGCGAAGATGCAACATCCGCTTGCTCGGCGGTAGCTCTCTCCGGTCGTGTCGGTCGGATAAATCCTGCAGTGACGTATGGACGGTCATACGCGTTGGCTTGTTCCTGCTCTTTGTTGTACAGGAGAGATAGCCGAAGAGCTTTTTCTAGTGTCAAATCTTCTTCTTCAAGTAATCTCTGTCTGATGACTGGTGACCGAATCCCAGAAACAAAAGAATCCCACACAAGATCATCACAAACTTGTGCATGGGTGCGTGTCTCGGTAGTACAGTCCTTCAGTAACCGGCGGAGGTCTTGAGCGAACTAGTTGATGGTCTCCGTGGGTTCTTGTCGACGAGTCGCGAGCAGATATCGGGTGTAGACCACACTCAGAGTTTTGATGTAAATACGTTTCATTTCTTCCACAGAAGTATCGTACCTTCCGCACTGAGAAATGGACGTGTACACAGTATGATTCACTTTGGAGTGCAGCACCGCCAGCTTTGTGATATCGGTGAGTCCGTCCTGCGCGTCCAGGTGACTGGTCAGTAGCTTCAGCCAGTGTAGCAGTTGTGCAGACGCGGCCGGCGCTTGGGGGTTCGCGCCAAAGATTGGAACTTGTATCAGCTTGTGAGCCATGTTGTTCTCGTTCAAGATGAAGAGAAGATTCTGAATTAATTATTGTAAAAATCAGATCTACAACATTGTCCCAATAGTAGGTTTAATTCAGAATCGATCTCTAGCAACACCTGTAAGAAATAAACAAGCATAATATCAGTACACCGTAATCATTGAAGTAATAATGGATTGTCAATTGGTGCAAGCAAGCCTGGAACATCTATCAATACGCACCATTCGAGTATGCACTACCACACATAATAAATGTCACAGGAATGAATCGGAGCGATGTCCGTCCGAGTTCTTATGGAAGCCCCTCAGTGTTCGGAGACAGCATAGCACCTGGGTTCAACTTAGACACAATTTCATTGCACACTACATGACCAAAAGTATGCAAACACCCCTTCTAATTAGTGGATTCGGCTGTTTCATCCACACTTATTTCTGACAGTTATATATAATCAAGCACACAGCCATGCAATCTCCATGGACAAACATTGGCAGTAGAATGGGCCGAACTGAATAGCTCAGTGGCTTTCAACGTGGCACTGTCATAGGATTCCAACAAGTCAGTTCGTCAAATTTCTGCCCTGCTAGAGCTGTTATTGTGAAGTGGAAATGTCGTTGAGCAACAACAGCTCAGCTGTGAAGTGGTAGGCTATACAAGATCACAGAACGGGACCGCCGAGTGCTGAAGCACGTAACGCATAAATATAGTCTGTCGTCGGTTGCAACACTCACTACCGAGTTCCAAACTGCCTCTGTAAGCAACGTCAGCACAACAACTGTTCTTCGGGAGCTTCATAAAATGGGTTTCCCCTTGCCGAGCAGCCGCACACAAGCCAAAGATCACCACGCGCAATGCCAAGTGATGGTTGGAGTGGTGTAAAGCTCACCACCGTTGGACTCTGGAGCAGTGGAAATGCGTTCTCTGGGGTGATGAATCACTCTTCACCTTCTGGCAGTCCGACGGACAAGTCTGCGTTTCGCGGATACTAGAAGAACGCTACCTGCCCGAATGCATAGTTCCAACTGTATAGTTTGGTGGAGAAGAAATAATGGTTTGGGGCTGTTTTTCATGGTTCGGGCTAGGTCCCTTAGTTCCAGTGAAGGGAAATCTTAACCCTGCAGCATACAATGACATTCTAGACGATTTTTGTGCTTCCAGGTTTGTGGCAACAGTTTGGGGAAGGCCCTTTCCTGTTTCAGCATGACAATGGCCCCATGCACTAAGTGAGGTCCATACAAAAATGGTTTGTCGAGATCGGTGTGGAAGAACTTGACTGCCCTGCACAGAGCCCTGACCTCAACCCCATTGAACACCTTTGGGATGAATTGGAACGCCGACTGCAAGCCAGGCCTAATCGCCCAATATCAGTGCCCGACCTCACTAATGCTCTTGAGGCTGAATGGAAGCAAATCCCTGCAGCAATGTTCCAACATCTAGTGGAAAGCCTTCACAGAGGAGTGGAGGCTGTTATAGCGGCAAAGGGGGGGGGGGGGGGGGGGGAGATCAACTCCATATTAATGCCCATGATTTTGGAATGAGATGTTCGATGTTTGGGTGTCCACATACTTTTGGTCATGTAGTGTAACTCGCTTAATAAGATGCATTGGTGTTTCGCCATTCCTGGGGTCTCACAACTGTCAAAATATTAACGCCATTACAATATAATAATATTAATGATAATAGTATTAACAATGAGGTAGTTCATAGGACACTGTACCCCATGCAGTGTTTAAGTGCATACTTCAATTTTAATGAAATGATGATTTAAAAAATCCAGAAGGTTAGCACTATTCAAGCAGTCTTATACACTACCCTTATAAACAGGAATAAGATGACGTTGGGTCAGTTTAGTGAGACGGAGCTTTAGTGATCACAATAGAATGCAAAGTCAATATGCATTGCCTTATCGGCAGCCTCTTCTTCACCCCGATACTGTACCCTCTCACCTGCCACGCCTACTTCCCAGGGGATGTGCTTGACAACTCCTGCTGCATACACAACTCAATATAACTTGTCCAAGTAATGCAAAACTGGAGGTTCTTTGAAGTATTTTGAAGGCGATTTGTGTTTTGCAGTGTTCAAGTATATAATATGAATTGTAAAGGTGCTTCAAAAAAATGTTAACACTTTTATGGGACTATCGTTTTTCATGGAAAAGAACGGATAATACACTTTAACATGATAACAAATGTATGTTAATAGCTTCAAAAAGTCGGAGTGGAGTGGAGTTTGAAGTACAGTGGGGTTGAGCACCATCCAACTGAAAGTATCTGGTAAGCCGGATTTGTCGTGGCAGGTTGTCCTCTACGTAATTCTCCATCATGTGAAAGTCACCACCGTTGATTGTGGTGGTTAAAAAATAAATAAAAAATACGGCCCTACCATTCCTGTTCCAGTGACTGTACACCAGCCACTCACCTTGGGACTATCTCGTTCATGCTCACCCATAACACGAGGATTCTCAGTACCCCAGAAGACACAGTTGTGTTTGTTCACGTGTCCGCTTATGTGAAAGGTTGCATCGTCGCTGAATGCCACTAGCCTGTGAATGTCAGGTTCCAAATTCTTCATCTTTAAGGAAACTTTGCAAGCCTCAACATGAGCGGCTTTGTCTGGAGGACGGAAGGCTTGCACAATCTGCAAATGATTTGGCCGCATTCCCAGGTCCTTGTTCAAGATTCTCCACACCGTTGCCCGGGGAAGACCACATTCTACGCTGAATCGTCTGGTTGATTTCCCTTGGCTACGCAAGAAAGCTTCATGTGTAACAGCTATGTTTACAGGGGATCGGCCTGTTCGTGGTCGACCACTGTTCCCTTTGTATTTATCAGCAACTGAACCGGTTTTGACGAACTTGTTGTAAATGCGACAAACAAATGGTCAATCTCGAGGGTGGATCACAGTTGAAATGCTCTCTGTATTTGTTGTGAACCACCGCGGGTGACTGAAAGACGTCCATCTATGCAGCAACCTTTCTTCTTTTCTCCAAAGTCAATCTCGTCACCATTTCAGTCAACTGCAAAGGAAAGAAAAAATTCTCAGAAGTGTTGACATTTTTTGAAGCACCCTGTAATTTAATTTAAATAAAGGTTTAAAGAGGTTTAAAGGCATATAAAGAAATTAATTCTGGGTTTTACCGCCGTTTTACCCAGTGTCTATTGCATCACCTTATCGAACACATTACATTAGTTATTTGTGCCTGTTGGTTGTGTTCTTTATAACATCGCTAAAACAGTAAACTTCTTGTTTGGAATGATTTTCAAATTTGTTTGACTGTCAGGCAGACAGACAGAGTAAAAAATGCATCTCACTCTTCTCTGGACATGCCTGATAAGGACAAATTCAGAGCCAACGTACTGCTAAACGGCAAACTTGTCTTTCTATTCATGTTCTGATTAGTGTACAAAATATGGCATTCAATTTAAATAAGTTGTTCCTCGGTCGTAAACTGGTAAGACAGACAAACAGGCAGATGGAAGGACATGATTGCTTAATTTCACTTCTTGTGCACAGGGTAATAACAATAGTAATTATAGCAGCACTCGGTAGAGCGCATACTTCCGCCAGGCTGAACAGTTTATGTTTTGTATCCCTCCGATAGGCCTGATCTGCATCCGGACCTGAAACAAAATCTAATCTGCTTGGTCTTGTCACTCAGCCAACCCATCCACCAAGTTTTGTCTGAATCCATCTATAACCTTTTGAGATATCCTGCTATCAAAAGGGTAGAGGAGGACACCGGCTTTGCGAAGAGGCTTAACTACCAATTAAAGTTTGTTTACAATGCTTTGTTGTCCTCTTAAACATTTCTTGAAGAGTAATTTGTTTCATGAAGTTCAGTTTCTCCTTCATTCGCTTCTCTTGGGTAATACAAGGTAAATATTCATTCATTCTTGTTGAGAGATAAAAATTAATCGCCTGCAAGAAGTTTATATACTGTTCTTAAAGTTTTATTCCCTGATTAGTGGTCGTCTTCTGCTTTTTTTTTCTTCACTGTCACTTTCACTGTCATTATTTTCTTCATTGGGGTTAAAAACCATGTCAACAATCTCTTCATCCGTCATCTGGCAGACCACATGTGCTTGCTTCACTGTCGCAATTCATACACTCCACAATGTCATCTTCATGCAAGACATTGGCCACTTCAGTGCTCATAACCTTTGCATAACGTATCAATTCTGCTGCATCAACCTTCTCACTTGAAAGTTTAAAACCTTCAAAGTCTTCAGATTGCTCAGTGTGATCAAAAATGGCAAATGGCCATAAGTTATGCCATGCCTTTTTTGAATGTTGGTTGTGTAGGAGTCCTATGCATGTGCTAATGCCCAAATACAGCTCTTGATGGTGAACACCTTTTTGAATGTGGCCATCACACCACCAGATGAATTGGTATCAAGCAGACATAACAACAAGTTTACTATTTATTTTAATTTTAAAAAACATTATTTAAATAACTTTTTCAAAATATTTTTTTTGAATTTGGAATTTTGTTTGGATTTGGGGATATTTCAGATTTGAAAGTTTTCACTGTATATGCATATATGCACATACATATAATGTTTTAAAATTTTTACACCTTGCATATGTTTTATGTTGCAGCCAGGTAGAACGATCATGTAAATTGGCTGTAAAAAGGAAAAATTCACTTCGTGCATCAAGTACCATTAGCAAAACAAAGTTGGATGATATTCTTGATGGAACAAGCAGCGGTGAAGATCTTCAATGTCGTTTCCCAAACTGGGGCTCTGAACTCCCGGAGCTTGTACTTTTTCAGATTTTTGAAGAGGTGTTGAAGACAGAGGGGGCTGTACCATTTTTATGCAGGTTGGTAATGTGTTTATGATTAGCCTTGGTGCTTGAAAAACCTTATGCTATTTATTTTTTTTGAAACGTTATTGTTACAATTTATGACCATGATAATTGTTTAATCGGGCATGCAGGATTTCTCATCGGTGGATTTCTGAAATTACGAAGAAAATATTGTGGAAGATATGAATATGGTTTTCAAGTTTTGCCAAAAGACTGTGAGATACTTTATGGCATTCCACAGGGCTCTGTGCTATCACCCTCACTCTTCAATCTCTTTCGCCATGACCTCTTGACCCCTCAATCAGACTCACAACATTTGTCACATGCAGGTGATCAGAACAGAACCATTGCCTCACATTTCAATTTTGTCCAGGCGAATCTTGAACTACCAACACCCTTCAACAATATCTCTACAATTTTGAAAAACTCATTCATACTGAACCGCATGACTGCATCTCCACCAAATTATTTCGTAACCCTTCTCACCCCACACAGAGATGAATCCAATGCACATCCATCCGTTACCCTTTTGAATCAACAACTTTTTCTCAAAATACTTCAAACATTACTGGGCATCACCATGGATCCTCATATATGACTTTTACACAGCACGCAGAACTAACTCACTGCCATGGTTAAACACAAAATAGTCACGCCAAAAGCCCAAGTTAGGCCCCACTCCTTCAAGCCATAATCGTATTAATATGCAATTTGGTGTCGGACTGTGTCTTTTTGACCACGATACATTCAGTCATTACTTATCCAATCTCAGCCTAACTTGACAGGAGGGCTAAGGGTCATACAATGGAGGTTGTAGCTACTTAACTCTCCCCCCCAAATCCCCAAGGGGGTTTTCCTCCTTGGGCGAAATCTGTGTTAAGGTCTATATTCATGTTAAGATGGCTAATATGGCGTTTTTCCAGGCCAGCTACTAATAACAAAAGTAACAAGAAAGAGCAATCGGATATTGCAGACCCATCACCAAGATTCGTTTTGTGTGGTGTATTTTGTGTGGCAAATAAATGGAAGGATGTACTAAATGAAAGGTCGTTTAATTGCAAATGAAAGATCTAAGTGGTTTAGTTGTAAATGTGTAAAGGTCAAAGGTCTGAAAAGTTGTAAAGGTCAAATCATCTAAAGATCTGTAAAGGTCTCAGGGATTGAGATGGTCTTGATTGCAAATTGAAATGGTCTAAAGGCTCTTAAAAGGTCGAATGGGTGTAATTTAAGGTCTAAAGGGGTTTGGATTCGAAAGGGTCTTAAAGGTGTTAGGGTTCTGGGGTCTAAAGGGTCTTGCTTGACGAAGGACCAAGGCTTCTACAACAACAACAAAATGAGCATATATGTATAAGAAATAGGTGAGTTGTTTTGGTGCACAGTTGTTATTAGTGTGGGAGACGGGGATTTGCAATCGTATACGTGTGTATCATAACTTTTTTTTTACCATTTGAGCTTTTGTCATCAATTGACAAGAAAGAGAATATGGAGAAAACTAATTCATTATTTGGTCAAAAGTCCAATGTCATGCAAAATCATCAATTTTCATTCAGTTGACCTGAAATTTTAAGAATTTGCATATTGGGTCACTGAATTGGTTCACCAATCAAAAGCTAGAAGTTTATTGTTTTTCTTTTGATCACAAGGTGAAGGTCACATAAAATTGTCAATTTTCATCCGATTGACTTGAAATTTTAACAGGGTTTGTAAATTGGGTCTCTGAATTGGTTCACCAATAAAAGGCGAGAAGCCGGTTGTTTTTTGAGGTCAAAGGTCAATGCCACAAAATCGCCAATCTCCTTCTTATTAGTCCCCAACCGGTGTACACTGGAGGGGACTATAGGTTTGCACGCCGTCCCTCCGTCTGTCCATCTGTCAGTCTGTCCGTCCGTCAGCCCGTCACGCAAAGAACAGTTTTCCGGACTTTTTTTTCTAAACTCTAAATGCTAATGATTTCAAACTTGGCACATGGTTTCCTCATGATAAGATACAGGTCGAGTTCGAACTTCACGACGTTTCGATCATTTTTGACAAAGTTATGGCACTTTGAACTTTGGTAATTCTGATAATTCTGATGATCTTTAACTCAGTGCCATTTTAAGTTTTAATTTCCTTTAAAAAAGAATTTCTCTGCAATAATAGGACCAATTGAGATCAAAATTTCACCGGAGGGGGAACTCAGTCTGTAGAATATTTTAATGGTAATTATGACGTCACAGGCCACGTGGTTCGGTCGCCATATTGTTTTTCGTGAAAACACGAAAAACCCTTTTTCTCTGCAACGGCTGAACAGATCGAGGCCAAACTTTACAGGCAAAATTGCATACCCATGACAAACAAAAAAGTCAGCGAGCATGACGTCATACGTCACATGGTTTCAGAGTTGTGACGTTTTTAAGCATGAACCTTTAAAACCGAGCCGCTCCCTCATTTTTGAGCCAATCGAGGGGAAACTTCACAGACCTGTTCAGCATGTCGGTGTACTAAAATGTCCTTTTGGAATTTGCGATAGGACACGTGGTTTGGCAGATATCGTTAATTAAACGAAAATATTTTTAAAATGGATATCTCTTGTTTATTCTAGAGTTCTCCTCAAGCTGCACCGCGCGCCCTCAGCCTCGTCTGCGCACTTCAAAAGCGCGACACAGCGTGCGCTTTCGGGAGGGGCGGAGCCAAGCCGAGCAACATATATATACACATCGATCATTGATCGCGAACCGGAAAATATAATAAATTACTGATATTTAGCGACTCAAAAGGTTCTTTATCAACGACTTATTTTGTCGTGCTTCTGCTGACCTGTCTGCAAGGTGTATAAATCGAAGTCCCGAGTGCAAATCACAGGTGAGCCCGTCCTGAGGTAATTAGCGATTAGGAACGATTCAGAACCTGTGGGTGAATAACCCTTGGTAATTTCCCCAACAGTTTTCTGGACGACAGACTGCCGGTAGGGGACATGTATTGCAGCGCAATACTCAGAATGCTTGTTAATTTGGAATTTGAGCAGGGTTTGCATATTGTGTCACTAAAGCATATTGCTTTTGAGGTCAAAAGGTCAAGGTCACTTAAAATATTTTTGTTGTTGCTGTTTTCGTCATGAGCATAAAGAAGAAGTCCAAATACAAAGTGGACATGGACAGGCTTTGCATTTTCAGATGCTTTCTATTTGCAGTTGCACTAACTGTGCTTGAAACAACTCAGCCATTATAGAACAAACCCCCACCCCTCCATCTTTGTTGAAAGACACCATGCAATTAGCTGCCACGTGCAGCTTTGGAGTTGTAGAAAAGTACTTTGTCATTCACGCATTTTCGATGGTTTTATTTTTGGCAGGGTGTCCCAGGTGTGCTGGCGCTGGCAACAGGTAGCTTGTAATCCATTGCTGTGGCGCCATGTACGACTGTCTTACTGTTGGACAAAGCCAATGTGCATGAACTATCCTTCTGCTCCTACCTCATGCATTCAACAAACTTTGCGGTGGCTCACCAAGCAACGGTACACAGTTAATTCATTGCACAGGTAGTATTTGTGCACATTGATAAACAGGTTGTGTTAATAATGTTCCCACTCTTTGAAAGATATTATCTGACTATGGTTGATGCATCTTTATGTTTGGCTTATGCTTTTCCCCATTATATACATGTGTGTGTGTGCGTGCATGTGCTTTACCCCAAATATATATATATATACATATATTGTTGCGGTTTTAGAACCCACACTTGTTGTAAATAATCTCTTGTAAATATCCCATCATTTAATCAAGTTAAAGGTTGCACCCTTAGTTAGTCCATATGCAACACTTAGGCCACCATAGGAACTTTAGTTATTTCATTATTATGTGTTTCAGATAAGGCCGTGTTTCCAATAGTTGAATCTGCGTTGCATCAATTAAATAAGAGTAGGTCCCCTTTCATTTCGGCCATTTTGCGACCTCCCTCTCCAAGCGCCGCCATTACGCGCCTCTGCCAGACGCAGCCGCCTCAGCGCTCGCTCAAGTCGCCATTGACCATGCGGTCGGCTCGGGGAAGAAGGGGGCGGAGCGCCAAGAACAAGGCGTGGCTTGTCAACGAGCCGTCAGAGGCGGAGCCGGTAAGCCCTTACCAGCCAACCAGGGCTGATGAAATATCACTAGCGGTCGTGGCCTTTGTGGAGCGCGTAGTGATCTAAAAGCGTGATATATAAGCGCGAGCGCAAAGCCCTTTCGCGGACTCGCTGGGAAACGCGCACTGCGCAAGGTCCGATGAGAGAGACGAAACTGCGCAGAGCCCCTTTTACGGACTTCGAGGAGAGACAGCTTGTGGTCTCCACATTTCAAATCTGGCCTCCAAAGCCAGTCGCCGACTGGGCATCCTCCGTCGTGCGAAGTCCTTCCTTGGCACACCTGAGCTCCTCACCACATACAAGGCTTTCATCCGCAGCTCTATGGAATACTGCTCTCCCCTCTGGTCTGGTGCTCCTGCCTCACACCTAGCCCGTCTTCACGCTGTTGAAACCAAAGCGTTCAGAATCATTGGAATCTCCCGCGATGAAGCTAACTCCAAGGGCCTTTCACTCACTCACCGCAGGCAGGTTGGTGGTCTTTCCGTCTTCTATCGTCTCCTCTCTGGCCTTGCTCCCCCAGCCCTCTCTGGGCTCTGTCCCCCAAATATTCCTACAGGTCGCACAAGATCTGCCTGCAACCCTCTTATGGTTAAACTGCCAAAATCAAGACTTTCTGCTCACCTTCACTCCTTCATTCCTCTTTTCTCCCGTCTCTGGAACAAACTCCCTCACTCTCTTCAATCCCACTGCACCCTCCAGGTCTTTAAAACAGCTGTTCACCACCATCTCTTATCCTCCCCCATCCAAAACCTTGATCTTTTCTACCCCCGCTAATTTCGGTCCCCTTGTGTTTTATACCTCTCCCCCCCGCCCTCCCCCTCCCATGCCTCCTGCCCCCAAGCCCTCTCCCTCCCACACTTCTCCCTGCTCTCAAATGTTGTGGTTGTGTGCTTCCCCTTCTCTCCCCATCTTGTCTTCCGCTCCCTCTTTTTGTGCGTTTTGTTTGTCTGGTTGATTTGTTTGTGAAATAAATGTTAGCTCTTTCACGAGCCTCGATTCATTATACAAAAAAAATAAAAAAAATAAAACTGCTTCGGACTGCGCAGAAAACCTGTTCAGCGGCGCTCTTGCATACGAACATTGAGCGAGAGCGTTTGACACGATATACGTTTATTACGTACGCAGCATCCCAGTCCCCCCGCTATATGTAAGGTCCACTCGCGGTCAACGACACGCGGCGCGCTGCCGGCCGGCTGCCTTTTTTTCACCACCACCACGGTACGGGTTGGGACCGGACGAGGAGCCTAGACGTCTACCTGGACCTTCCACCCTACCAGCTACCATCCCGTGTGAGTGTGTATGTTTGTCCGGGGTTGTACGTTAAGACTGCAGAGTTAAGCCTGCCCTGTGTCCTTCTCCTTCTTCTTCTTCTTCTTGTACATTCTTTCCTTTCCTCTTCTTTTTGATGGTAAATAAATCACCTTGTTATTTCTTGGTTTGTCCCTAATCCGATCGCCTCCGTCCTTTCTTTCCATTGAGTACCTGTGGCACGATTTCGGAACCGCTATAATCGGGTTAGTCTTTGTTAATGGCTCGGGCCGCGGATTGCTAACCGCTCGGCAATTTCCATCTTATCCGTGGTTCGAGCGTGAGTTATGCCCTCGTTTCCGGCGGGCGTTAGTACTTAGGTAGCAGTGAACCCCTAGGCCGAGCAAACCCTACCTAACGCCACGCCGGGAAGGACGTTATAGCTCTAGGACTCGGGACGGCCAGCTTAAAGGACAAGGGGATTAATCCCCCCCTCCCCCTTGATAAGGGGAGCGCCGCCCCCCGAATCCGTAACTATATATATACAGATCTGGCATTTAATATGGAATATTTTTGTTTCTTGACTTGGGTTTACTTTCTTAACTCAGTATATCAATCTGGTGAGTTTCTTTTACACTTTGGTGATTTATTTGTTAAAAGAACCATGTCACTGATTGTCTGTCGCAGCAAGAAGTCAACAACAGGATTATATCACAGGTGGCATGGCAAAATGTACGGACAGGTGCATTTGATGATTGGCTTCACAGTCGGGTATACAAGGGTTGTTGCGTTCTGTATTAGTGGAAAACAACTGCTGCACGTCTCCAAAAGTTATTGCCGCTTCCTCTGGAGATGGTCCGTCAACTCGACAATGCTGTTTGTCATGGAGTGGTGGCTTTACGAAATTACGGCATGAAACAGCGTGCTATTGCTCGGCAGTATGGCATCACTCAAGGTCAGGTGTCAAAGATCCTGAAACGAAATGCTCAGAGGGATGTCCCTACTCCAATACCGAGGCCAGGACGACCCCGCAGAACCACAAGGAGGGATGATCGCGAGCTGCACCGGTTAGACCGCAATGGCCGTACCAAGTCAGCTAATCGGCTTCGGGCTGAGTGGCAGCAACTGACAAATGTGCCTGTATCCAGAAGGCTAGTCAACCAACGACTGGTTCAAGCAGGCTATCGTGCCAGGCGTCCCCTGAGAAAGCCACGCCTGACCAGACAACACCACCAGCGCCGATTGCAGTGGGCCAGAGAGCACCGTCAATGGCAGCCAGGACACTGGAATCACGTGATCTTCAGTGACGAGTCTTGATTTCTGGTCTATCGTCAAGATGGCCATGTCCGAGTGCGCAGACAAGTGCATGAAGCCTACAACAAAGTTTGTATAGTGTCAACAGTCTAAGCTGGAGGTGGTGGGATGACCGTTTTGGCTGCTTTTCATGCAGGGGGCAAAACTGACTTGGTTGTTCTGAATGGAAACCTGAACCAGTTCAAGTACAGGGCCATTCTGGAAGAAACATTGCTTCCATTTGCTCGTGCAGCCTTTCGAGGAAACTTTGCCTTCCAAGATGACAATGCACGGCCTCATCGTGCTCGCATGATCCAACACTTTCTTGCTGACCGTGGTGTTGAGCATATGGAGTGGCCTGCCATGTCCCCGGATATGAATCCGATAGAGAACTTGTGGGCAGCATTAACGCGTCAAATCGACCACTTTGACCAGCAGCCGACCTCTGTGCGTGAATTCCAGCAGGCTATTGTCACTGCATGGCAAGCGATTCCTGTCCAAACCTTGGCAAATCTCGTGAACAGCATTCCTCAACGTGTACGTGCTCTCCTGAATGCTCGTGGGGGTTACACGAAGTACTGAACTGTAATTTTACTGTCCGTAATCCCAGTCGTAATTTAACTTTTGTTTTTGTTAAAAAAAATTTGGCTAATGTGCAAAATAAAGAGATACTTCTGGAAAACGTACAGAAGTTTAACACAGTACTGTCCATGAATTGAGTTCGATATCAGTTTACATCACTTTCAAGGATCAATTTATTTGTTTCGAAATGTCAAATGTGGTTTTTGTTTCTTTTAAAGGTCACATTAACAAAATCTAGAATAATTTCAACACAATTCCAATGAACTTTTGGTTCTAAGACATCTTGAAAAGTAAGTTCACCCCCACAAAAAAAATATTCCATATTAAATGCCAAGTCTGTGTATATATATATATATATATATATATATATATATATATATATATATATTGTTGTGGATATGAGGATTGTGTTTTTTTTATTGTGTTTTTTTATTATTATTGCTTTATTCTGGACCCTCCTTACACCAGTTATGTATAAAGGTCAAAGGGCGTCCCATAATTAGGTCATAAACAATCACGTCAGCCAATCATAGATTTCCCCCTTGTTGATAGTTATATCTTTATTATGTGTATTAGGGTAATAGTGGGGCGGCTTAGCCCAAATATTCAAAAGAATTGTGCATTTTGTGATACAAGCACCAAATTTGGCACAAATGTACATTAATATGTTGCGAACATTTTCATATATTGGGCCACTTGAAATTCCGTAATTTTTTTTTTCTAATTTTTTCTAATTTCGTAATTTCAAATTTTTCGGGTGACACCGTCACAATTTCGGTCTTCGAGGCCGGCCGATAGGCAAAGTGTGACCGGAAGGGACGAGGTTCTCCTGACCACGTGGCCCTCGATCTGGGAAGCGAGAGGCGTTCCATTAGTGGACGCGCCCCTCACGCCCGACTTTTGGGCGGCCCCGGCAGGCCGTTTGTTTTGACGTTCCGTGACAGGCCCCGCACCCCCACCTCCGGGCCGACCGGAAGCTTGTGCTGAGTACATCATACCTGAACAACTCAGTGAGGCAGAACACAGCAGTGCACACCAGGGTGACCCCTTCAGTGCATAAACCAATTAACCTGTCCACTGCAGGGCATATAGAAATGAAGTTATTTTCTGCATATAATAATAATATAAGTTCAGTTCTATATAACAATTTCTGTTATCACCACTACCACTACAACTACCACTACTACAAGCTTTGTCTGGAATTTTGTGGACTAACAGACAAACAGACATACAGACAAGCTGGGATCAAAACATTACCTCCTTCCACCATTGAGTGTAGAGGTAAACATCATGGAAATTATATCATGCCCTAGATTTAATTCATGCTTACCCGTGTATTTGCTTCACTGGTTCACAAGGTCTTTTGCATACATGTAATTCAGACTCTCGTCTTCATTGCTGACCACACAATGTTCGCAACATATTAATATACATTTGTGCCAAATTTGGTGCTTGTATCACAAAATGCACAATTCTTTTGAATATTTGGGCTAAGCCGCCCCACTATATCGGCCGGCCTCGAAGACCGAAATTGTGACGGTGTCACCCGAAAAATTTGAAATTACGAAATTTGAAAAAATTTGAAAAAAAAATTACGGAATTTCAAGTGGCCCAATATCTGAAAATGTTCGCAACATATTAATGTACATTTGTGCCAAATTTGGTGCTTGTATCACAAAATGCACAACAGGTTTGCTATGCTGCTACACTATAAGGCCTTGTCTTCCATTAAGATGACACTCCATTGCACCAAGTGAAATAAGATAGATTCCCTTCATTCCCCATTCCCACTCCCAAAACTTCCATTGCCAAGCCTCAATTGCCAGCTACATCCCCTCCAAGCCTCCATTGCCAACTGCACTGGGCAGTTTGCCAGGTTTGCTACAGCTGTGGTTGCTGATTTCGCCCCAAAGCCGCCATTAAGCATGTGCTCAGCTCGGGGAAGAAGGGCGTGCCGGCCCATCGTCATCAAGGGCGGAGCCAGAGGGCCTGTGCCCACCAATCAGGGCCGAAGCGAGCTCACCGAGGGGCGTGTCCTGAAGGCCGGCGGCTTGATCGCCTGAGGCGCTATAAAAGCGCGTGCGCAAGCAAGGGAGTGGTGGAGTTGTTGAGTTGAGTGGTTGGACCAGACGAGTCAGACGAGTCCTGGAGAAAGCACGCGACCTCCACGCAGCAGCAGCAGCAGCAGCCACAGCAGCAACAGCGGCAGCTTCAACAGCAGCAACAGCGGCGGCTTCAGCAGCAGCCACAGCAGCTTCAGACACAGCAGCTTGGGGCCTTGACGGCAATTTTGAGCGGGGCCGCGAAGGAACGGCGGCTGCCAAACGCGCCGATCGTGCTGCAGTATCCGTGGACCTTCCTCTCCCTCCAGCCATCCACCTCCTGCCAGTCCTATCATTCCCCGCGTGAGTCTGTCCTTGTTTGTTCTGTCCCTGGGTTAATTAAGACTGTAGGTAAGCTAGCATTGCACTGTGTCTCTAATATCTTCTGTAAATTATTTTCTTATCTTTCCTTCTTCCTTGGTTACTTTTGGTTGTAAATAGTAAATAAATTATATTCATATGCCCTACTTTTGTCTTCCTCTTCTTCTTCACATCCGTGTCGCCTTTGTCTTTTCCCTATTGAATATCTGTGGTGCGATCCGGCCAACGTTCGGGAATCGGGTTAGTCGGGGTAACTGTTCGGCCGCGGTGCCATCCGCTCGGCAAATCAACACACGAGTATATACAGGGTGTTTCAAAAAGATTTTGATACAACTTTGACTTCCTGCCATTTCTTTGTTTTTTTGACCTATGCCGTTTTCCTCTGCAGGATTTGGTGGTGTTATCCTGGTATTTGTTCCCTGGGATTCTAGCCCATCTAGCTGCTCTGTAGCTCAACTATGCCCTTGACAGTGGAGCAGAAGACAGAAGTGATGGCTCTGTGGTATGAGACTAAATCAACAACCACAACAACATTTTCTGGGGGAGAACCACCTGAGGAGATCACTGAGATGTACCTGAAAGGGCCTACGGTCACATGCTTCTGCCCCTTCAATGCCAGATGGGGAATGCTGGGGCCTTGCTGGTTTTAGAATGACAACAGCTGGATGGTGACTATCAATGGTGAGTGCTACCGGGCCGTGCTGAAGAAGTTCCATAATGATCTCGCCAAAAAGGTCACCCCAAACCAGCTCAGCATGACCTGGTTTATTCAGGATGGTGCACCCCCGCATACAGCTGGTGACACCATCACTTTCCTGCAGCAGCTCTTCAGAAACCGCCTTGTTTCCCTGGGTACCGCTCATGACTGGGCACCCCATAGCCCAGACTTGAACCCTCTGGACTACTGGTTCTGGGGGGCTGCCAAGGGCTCTGTTTTCGTAAACTGCCCTGCCACACTGGATGATCCAAAGCAAGAGGTGTCAGACTACCTCCAGGCAGTGCCACATGAGACCAACAGGAAAGTTGGATAGAACTTTGGAGTCAGGATCAATGCCTGTGTGAACTGTGGAGGGGCACACATCGAGAACGTCAATTGCAAGGATTTTGCGTAAATGCCAATTTCAGACCCGTACCCCTTGGCTAATCACTGACAGTCAAAACGGCTGGTCAACAGCTGTGCTATGAAGTGACCATTGAAGGTTCAAGTGACCATCCTTGACCGTTTTGTCTGACAGTGAGGACACTATTGTCCACAAATAAGTTCACACATTTACTACACGCAGTGTTATTGTTGATATTTAAAGGTTTCAAAGGTGGTAAGTTTCTTTTGCGTTCCAGTATATATATATATATATATATATATATATATATATATATTAGATATATATATATATATATTAGATATATATATATATATATTAGATATATATATATATATTAGATATATATATATATATTAGATATATATATATATATTAGATATATATATATATTAGATATATATATATATTAGATATATATATATATATTAGATATATATATATATATTAGATATATATATATATATTAGATATATATATATATATTAGATATATATATATATATTAGATATATATATATATATTAGATATATATATATATATTAGATATATATATATATATATTATATATATATATATTATATATATATATATATATATTGTTGTGGATATGAGGACTGTATATATATTTTTTATTGTGTGCTGTATGATTATTATTATTGTTGTTGTGCTGTGCCTCCTGCCTCCGGAGCTGTGTAAGATCAAAAGGGCGTCCCATAGTCCACAAGCATACACGTCAGCCAATCATAGGATATTCATGTTCGATAGTTATATCTTATTCTGTGTTTTAAGATAAGGCTGTGTCTCCCATTAATTGAAATACTCCATTGCACCAGTGAGAGAGAATAGATCCCCTTCCATTCCCATCCCCAAAAATCCCCATTTCCTTCACATCCCCCCTTTCGTGATTGCCGACCCTCGATTGCCATATTACATCCCCTCTCGTCATTGCTGAGCCTCGATTCCCAATCACCTCCCCTCCAATAACCGCCATTGACCACGAGGCTCGAGTCAGGGAAGAAAGGCGTGTCTCCACCTCGTCAGAGGAGGGGAGGGGCGCGCCCGCCCGTCGTCGTCCGGGGCGGAGCCCGAGGGTCGTGCGACCAGCCAGGGCCGAGGTGAGCGCCCCGATGGGCGTGTCCAAAGCGCCGGGGGCGTGATCGCTGGGGGGCGCTATAAAAGGGCGCAACCGGAAGGGTTGTAAAAAGAGAAGAAGAAAGAGAGATGCACTCTGGGTTGGAAAAAGAAGGGTTGTGAAGAGAGGAGGAGTTGGTTGCAAGGAGTTGGTCACAGTCGGTTGCCAGAGAGAGGAGTCGGTGGTGAGAAGTGAGAGAAGCAAGAAAGAGTTGAGGGTTGAGGGTTGAGGGACCAGACCAGTGAGACAAGTCCTGGGAACGCAGCGGACGGAGGCCGCCGCAGCCGCGCCACCCCACCGCCAAAGGGGGCCTGAACGGCGGTTCGGAGCAGGGCCGAAACGGAACGGCGGCTGCTGAACGCGCCGGTTGTGCTGCAAGACCCCCCCTTGGACCTTTCCTCTCCCGCCAGCCATCCACCTTCTGCCATCCCTGGCATTCCCCGCGTGAGTCAGCGTTCTGTTTGTTCTGTCCTGGGTAATAAGTTAAGTCTGTAGATAAGCTAAATTTGCACTGTGTCACCTGCGTCTTGTACTTGTAAATAAACTGAATTGCTTTTTGTTGCTTGTGTGTAAATAGTAGAAATAAATTTAGTAGTATTTCCAACCTTTTTGTCTTCGTTTTCCTCTTTGCATTGCGTCGTTTTCGTCTTTTCCCTCATTGAGCAGCTAGGGTGCGATACAACCAACGTTCGGGTGGAATCGGGTGAGTTTTGTTAGGTCGCGGTTTTAAACCACCGCTCGGTCTATAACATCCTAACCGCGATCTATAACAATTGGTAGTCAGGAGGTGGGATTCGAACCTGGGACTAAATTTATTTAGCCCAAATTTTGGACACCAATTGTGTTAGTACTATAACAATTGGTGTCGGGGAGTGAGATCGACCCGGAGCGCGCTTCACGCGCTCAAAATTATAAAGTACGAAATTTGTTTTGTTTTAAAGGAAAAGCCCGAATTTTGAAATCGCGCCATGGCTGTCCAAGGCGACGGGATGCCGGTGGGAGAGATAGAGGGGTTAGAATCGACCCAGGACTTAGAAAAAAAAATGGTGGAGGAGAGTAAAGAAGGTGTGGTTGAGGGTGTATCAGGTGCACAAAATGGCGGCCGCGCGCACGTGGTTGAGGGGGCAGCTGCGGCCGCACCCTTTGTACAACCAACGGTGGTCCAAATGCAAGCCTTCATGGCGCAATTCGCCGAGATGCTGAGAATAAACGGGGAGAAATTGAGTAATAAAATGGATGCTCAGGGTGAGCGAATGGAACAAATGGGGAACCGGATGGAGGCTCAGAGTGAGCAAATCGAAGCAACAATAAACGGAATGAGGGCCGATAGGAAGGAAAGGGAGCAGAGGGACAGAGACCGCAAGTTGGGCGAAAGGGTCCCAGGGGTGCACAAGGAAGTAACGCGGGTCGAAAAGCGCTGGTTGAGCGAAGCGGAGGAAAGCACGGGTACAATGACGGGGGTAGAAATCGCGACACGGGGTTTTGAAAAGCCGGCGACCGATGAGGTAGAGGGAATTTTATTAAAGCCAACGGTCGCCGAGGAGAATAAAGAAAAAGCAGTAGCGGGAATTAAAATTGAAGAGATGACGGAGGTAGCCCGAGAATTGCAGGGAGAAATGGATTATGTACAAAGTCCCTGCTCACATCACGATGCTGTGCTTAACCCGAATGGAAGTTTGCAGGTTCGCGTGGAGAAAAGGATCCCCCAGGTGAGTCGTGCTGTTGTGTATTGTGCGGGGAGATTTTGTAAGAGGATGTTTAGCGACAAAAGAATTTTCGCGCGCTTGGGATCGAGGAAGCACCCGGGCGTTGGTGAGGGGTCCCGAGTGAGTGGAAATGGCACGCGTGGGAGGAAAAAGTGTGCGTCGGCGAGTGGGTGTGTTATAAAGTGTGGGAGTGAAACCGAGTGCGAGCGAGAATGCACGTCGGTGTGTACGGGGTGTGACACAGGGAGTGAGAGCAATGCGGAGTGCACGCCCATGGTGAGTGTTACGGAGGACGTAACGGAGGAGAGGTGTGGACCGAAGTGTGCGCAAGAGGTGTGGTGTGTAACAGAGAGAGCGTTGGTGGAATGTACGGACGGCGTTGGAACGCCAGGTTTTGTGAGGGTGAAAGGGGTAGCGTATGCTTGTAAGCATGCAAGTGAAGCATCGATGGTAACCGGTTTAGTGGTTAGAGCGACGGATAGCCGATGCGAGCACTCGGTGCGAGGGGTGCTTGGTTGGGTGCGAGGCCCGGCGTCGATCGAAGCTGCGTCGTTTCTCTTCGAAGCGTCGTTGCCGATTCGGGCTTGGCCTCGCCCCGCACGGTCGAGTCCGGGCTTTGTCGGGCGAGGCGACCGGTCCGGTTCGAGGGCGAGTGGGAGGAAGCGGAACGGTGCCCCCTCGTGGGGACGGGTTTCCGACCGGGGGAGATGGAGCCATCGGGCCCGGGACCGCAAGGTGCCGCGCCGAGATGGTGCGTGGAATCTCGGTCCAACCAAACCACCTCCCTTGAACCGAAAGCCGGACGGATTCAACCTGCAGGCAACCAAACCACCCGAATTCATTGCTCGGCTTTACGAAGCCGAGTTTAATGATGTCATGACGCACCGAGGCTAGGATATAGCGGACTGTGATGATGGTGATCGTGATAGTGATAGTGTTTTGGACCCAAAATTAGAGAAAAACAAAATTTGATGATTGGCAAAGGATTGGCAGTAATGATTGGCAGATGATGAGTAGTGATTGGCAAATTTTTGATTGGTTGGAATTTAGGTGTACAAAATTGATAGTGAGAGACCCCCGATGTGGTGGGATGGCAAATCCACCATCCCTCACAGACGTGGGGCAAAGGAGCAATAGCTTATGGGGTGTATGGCAGTGAAAACTAGCCCGGGTGGGTTAGGTTATATTGTAGGGATCTAGAAGAGATTGACATTAGGTAACGTTAAGTTTAGTTAGTGACTGATACCTGTAGTGGGGACGCAGGTAGATTAGTGTGGATGATAATGACGTGGGAGCGCAATAGTTTAAAGGGACGACTGGGAAGCGCAAGTTTCAGAGGGGAGTAGTTAGCTGAGATGATGCCGTGCGTGTGAGGATTGAACAGGTGAGAATGGAACAGGTGTGATTGCACAGGTGTGCAACTGAACAGGTGTGTGGAGCAGTGTATGAGTGAGTGATGGTGATGTGTGTTGCGTTGACCAACTGGTCCAGAAAGAGGAGGAGGGTGCAGGTGGCACCAGGTGAGATTGCACAGGTGTGCAACGACAGGTGAATGGAGGACAGGTGTATGGAATAAATGGTATGGAGTAGTGGAATGGATGGTCGTGGAGTGAGAATGGTGGAAATTGTGGAGTGGAGTGGATGGTGCGAAGGTGTGAATGGGGGAAGAGTGGACCCCCATCACGGATACCCGGGGCGGGTAGTGTAAGTGTTAGGTAGAGGGTACAGGTAAATTGTGGTTGGATATTGGCATCTGTGGTGCGGTTGGAAGAATGATGTTTGGATGGGTGCATTAGTGTTGTGGAAATGGCTGGGCGTGTAGCCTGTTAGTGTGTGTAGTTGGTTTGGGCACTCCACCACTGTAAGGATGTCGGCCAGGTGAGGCCGCAGGTGGGCTCTGGGAGCCGGTAGTAGTTGTGTGAATGGGGCCCGAGGATCCGGAGGACGGACCCGGGTAGCCCAGTGCCAGAGGGCACCATGGGGTGACAGAGCCAGGAGAGGGGCTGTCCCCAGGTAGTTAGGTTAGGGTGAGGAGCTAGGTAAGCTCGGGTGGCAACTACAGTGGTGGAGGTGTGCAGGTGGGTAGACCTGTTGGGAGAGCTACACGTCGCGGCCCAGAAATTGTGCGAGGGCACCGGGAGATGAATCGGGGGAGTGAGACCCCAAATTGAAGAGCACCACAGTTTGGCCAATGGGAATTGGTTTTTAGAACCCATAGTGTAAGAGGGCCAATGGTTTGGCAGGAGAAAGACCCCGGGTAGTGTAAAGTGTGTTAAAGTCATTTAGAAAATAGTTAGGATGAAGGATCTCCTCGCACCATCTGCATCCACTCACCTGAGGTGACAGGTACTCCACACCATGCCATGTTTTGATTATTTTTTATGATGCAAATGTTTGGATTGTGAGACGCATCATGACGTGGGTGTGACATTGTGCTTTGATGTTCCATCTCTGCCTCCTTATGAGGATTGATGATGAATTGATGATGGCAAATTTTTGAAGTAGAGGGATTGTGGAGACGAATTTGATATAGGGGAAATATGGGGAAGACGTGACAGTAGTGACGAATTGGTAATGTGTAGGTTTTGTACATATGGGGTAAGGGCAAGGGTGGGCTAGGTAACAGGGGGGTGACGTACGGTAGGGACGAGCTTTCTCACTTCGCCCTCCGTACGCATTTCGCCTTGCATTGCCTTTTTGATGTGTACCCTTGAGACCTTACCCCTCGCTCATCTGTCTTGTCCCCCCTTTTTTTGTCTCCCACATGAGGACCTGAGCGCCGTTGGGCGCCGAGGGGAGCGTGCGTGGGTCGGCCATTGTGCGCCCGAAATTCCCAGAACCAGCTGTCTGCATCGATGCACCACATTATGGACCACATGTCAGTGGCCGAGCACCACTTATGGACCCCATGGGTTGGGGCATGGCCCCTCTGCTGGAACCGGCCATGAGGGCCCGAAATCTTGCTGGCGGACCTTGGCCACAGGGCACCAATGCCCCACAGGTGAACCATACACATAGTCGGCCTGGTGGGCCATAAATAAATAAAAAGGACACATTGGGTGCAAGTTTTATTGAAAATAGGCCGCCAGTAAGCAAAGCAAAGAAAATGACAACAACTGGAAGAAATAATGATAACCAGCAGAGGGAGCCGAAGAGCAAGAGACACCTGCAGGGTTGGGTTTGTTGGTTTTATTTTATTCATTGAACAGTGGTGACTGCACTGATTGGTGCTTGAGGGTGTGTTGGTGCGTTATAGGTGCTTTTATGGTGCATTGATGCAGAGCAGACTGTCTCCCCCCCAGAAAGAACAATTACAGGTCCTGGGTTAGTTTTGTAAATAAAAATAGCGTCAGTGTAAATAATGCTCCCCACCGTCAGTGTATAGTTTGAAGACCATTCCGCAATTCGGTTAACTGTGGGTGAAAGTCTGTTAGGCAGGGTGCAATGGAGCAGCGGGACACATTTATTTATGTTTAAACTGTCGCACTCAGGGTCAGGTTAAAAATAGAGGGAACTACACCTATGTGTCACGCTAAAGCTAAAAGTTGTAGGCCCGGGACGTGCCTAAGAGGAGGAGAGTGCAGTGTTGTGGATATGAGGACTGTATATATATTTTTTATTGTGTGCTGTATGATTATTATTATTGTTGTTGTGCTGTGCCTCCTGCCTCCGGAGCTGTGTAAGATCAAAAGGGCGTCCCATAGTCCACAAGCATACACGTCAGCCAATCATAGGATATTCATGTTCGATAGTTATATCTTATTCTGTGTTTTAAGATAAGGCTGTGTCTCCCATTAATTGAAATACTCCATTGCACCAGTGAGAGAGAATAGATCCCCTTCCATTCCCATCCCCAAAAATCCCCATTTCCTTCACATCCCCCCTTTCGTGATTGCCGACCCTCGATTGCCATATTACATCCCCTCTCGTCATTGCTGAGCCTCGATTCCCAATCACCTCCCCTCCAATAACCGCCATTGACCACGAGGCTCGAGTCAGGGAAGAAAGGCGTGTCTCCACCTCGTCAGAGGAGGGGAGGGGCGCGCCCGCCCGTCGTCGTCCGGGGCGGAGCCCGAGGGTCGTGCGACCAGCCAGGGCCGAGGTGAGCGCCCCGATGGGCGTGTCCAAAGCGCCGGGGGCGTGATCGCTGGGGGGCGCTATAAAAGGGCGCAACCGGAAGGGTTGTAAAAAGAGAAGAAGAAAGAGAGATGCACTCTGGGTTGGAAAAAGAAGGGTTGTGAAGAGAGGAGGAGTTGGTTGCAAGGAGTTGGTCACAGTCGGTTGCCAGAGAGAGGAGTCGGTGGTGAGAAGTGAGAGAAGCAAGAAAGAGTTGAGGGTTGAGGGTTGAGGGACCAGACCAGTGAGACAAGTCCTGGGAACGCAGCGGACGGAGGCCGCCGCAGCCGCGCCACCCCACCGCCAAAGGGGGCCTGAACGGCGGTTCGGAGCAGGGCCGAAACGGAACGGCGGCTGCTGAACGCGCCGGTTGTGCTGCAAGACCCCCCCTTGGACCTTTCCTCTCCCGCCAGCCATCCACCTTCTGCCATCCCTGGCATTCCCCGCGTGAGTCAGCGTTCTGTTTGTTCTGTCCTGGGTAATAAGTTAAGTCTGTAGATAAGCTAAATTTGCACTGTGTCACCTGCGTCTTGTACTTGTAAATAAACTGAATTGCTTTTTGTTGCTTGTGTGTAAATAGTAGAAATAAATTTAGTAGTATTTCCAACCTTTTTGTCTTCGTTTTCCTCTTTGCATTGCGTCGTTTTCGTCTTTTCCCTCATTGAGCAGCTAGGGTGCGATACAACCAACGTTCGGGTGGAATCGGGTGAGTTTTGTTAGGTCGCGGTTTTAAACCACCGCTCGGTCTATAACATCCTAACCGCGATCTATAACAATATATTAGATATATATATATATATATTAGATATATATATATATATATTAGATATATATATATATATTAGATATATATATATATATTGTTGTGGATATGAGAATGTTTTTTTATTTTATTGTTGTGGTAAAATGTTGTTGTAAAAGGTTGTTGTAAAATATCACCCCTCCTCCCTCCGTTTGTGGTTGTATAAAGGTCAAAGGGCGTTCCCGTAGTTAGTCCATAAAACATACATGCAGGACACGATATATCTTTTTTGACAGTTATATCCTTATTATGTGTATTAGTGTAAGGCTGTGTCTTCCATTAATTGAAATACTCCATTGCACCAGTGAAAGAGAATAGATCCCCTTTCCTTCCCATCCCCAAAATCTCCCTTTCCTTCCCATCCCCAAAACCTCCATTTCCATATTACATCCCCTCTCGTCATTGCTGAGCCCTCGATTCCCAATCACCTCCCCTCCAATAACCGCCATTGACCATGTGCTTGAGTCGGAGAAGAAAGGCGTGTCTCCACCTCGTCAGAGGGGAGGAGGGGCGTGCCCGCCCGTCGTCATCCAGGGCGGAGCCCGAGGGTCGCGCGACCAACCAGGGTCGAGGTGAGCACCCCGATGGGCGTGTCCAAAACGCCGGCGGCGTAATCGCTGGAGGCGCTATAAAAGGCGCAAACGGAAGTGAGTAGTGAGTTGGTCTGAGACGGTTGCCAGAGGAGGGTCAGTGGTTGCGTTGGTTGCGGTGGTAAGAAGTCGGTGGTGAGAAGTGGTGGCGTCGAGGGGTCAGTGGTTGCGTTGGTCGCGTTGAGTTGTCAATGGTGAGGAGACACCAGGGCCAAGAGAGAGAAGGTGCCAAGGGCCATTACCAGCAGTTGCGCCAGAGACGGCAGACGCGCCCTGAGCTGAGCCAGAGAGGCAGCGTTGACTCCACCAGGCAGCTTCAACCCGTTACCCCGCGGGGACCAAATAGCGGTGGCATCAGTGGCCATCGAGGTCCAGCCGACGTCCCGTGCGGGATCAAGCCCGAACCATCTGCCCCCAGCTGAACCTTCCCATTCCTCCTTCCAACATTCATTCCATTCCATCCTTCTTGTATACGTGAGTTTGTTTTGTTCGTTCTGTCCCTGGGTATTTAATTAAGTCTGTAGGTAAGCTAGTATTTTCCCTGTGTCACCTGCGTCTTATGTGCTTGTAAATAAACGTGACTGCTCCTTTTTGCTTGTGTGTGTAAATAATAAACCCCATTACTCGTCTGTACGTCTTCTCGTTTTATTCCTTTTCCTCTTGCATTGCGTCGTTTTTGTCTTTTCCCTCATTGAGCAGCAGTGGTGCGATACGGCCAAAGTTCTGGGTGAATCGGGTGAGTCAGGGATCCTGTAACGGTCGCGGCAATACCAAACCGCTCAGTAACTAACATCTTAATCCGCGATCAGTAACAATATATATTAGATATATATATATATATATTAGATATATATATACACAAAGAATTAAGTTAAGCACCCCTACACAACGAATTAAGGTAAGCACCCCCTAATATATATTCTTTGTGTATATGTATACATTGGCATATATTCTAAGGTATGTGAGATCAAATAATGATTGGTATGACATTAGCAATTATCCATTGATGAAATTGAGTGATCAAAGTGAAAAAAGTGATTGGTTGAGTCAGTGATCCGATCACGTGGGTCCTACACACGTTATTGACGCAAAGATCGCTAGAGGTCTTCTCAGAACAATGACTGTACGTTAGAAAACATAAACGTCATCCACACTGTCCGTGATGGACCTATAGCTCCATACTTAAATTGAGGTGAAAATATGACTAAAATTCCCAAAAAATTTCACCTTAAATTATTCAGAATAAAATATTGAAAACGGCATGATTGTTATGTTTTTATGTGACCATAATATCACTTCTCCAGAAAATATAGCAATATCATGGGTATATTACACTGTTTTGACGACAACAAACTTGTAATGTGCGAGGTTGTAAAAAAAACGGGGGGGGGGGGGGTGCTTAACTTAATTCTTTGTGTATATATATATATTAGATATATATATATATTAGATATATATATATATATTAGATATATATATATATTGTTGCGGATATGGGATTTGGCCTCCATCCATATCCGCTTGTAAATATTCCCCTATTTCCCCAATACTCCCCAACTATCCCCAATCCCCCATTCCCTCGTCCCATTGCCTGTAAATAACACTCTGTAGAACCGACCTTCCCCTTTTTCCCCCATTAAATGTCGTGCCCAGGTCCACCGCATCTCACGTAGACAACTTTCGGACATCTTGCTAGTTATTCTTAGTCTATGTCAGTTAAGGACTCGTTTCCATTAATTCTGACTCTTCGTTGCACCAGAATGTGATTATATGGCACCAGTAGTGAGTTTAGGACCTTCCCCTACCTCCTCCCATCTTCTTCCCCAAACAACAACTACAACAACAACTACAACAACAACTACAACAACTACAACAACGGCGGCGCGGGGGAGTGTGCGTCCTCACACCGGCTCGGTTAGCCGCCATTGACCATGCGCTCCGACGGGGTTACCACGAAGGGGCTGGCTGTCAGCTCCTCGTCAAGGGCGGAGCCTGGTAACCCCCCCGCACCCAATAAGAAGGGCGGACCGATTCCATCTGGGGCGGAGCTAACGAGCCGAGGGCGTGTCACTCCCCGCCGGATATACGCAGCCACTTACCGGACGTGACGTGAGATGCGCCCCCAGCTTGGAAAAAGAAAGTCACCTTCGAGCGCTGAGTGAGACCTCCCGCATCTCTGGACCGGAGCGGGTCGATTCTGTCCTTGAGCCAAGAGTGCACCTTGAGCCATCGACTACCCGCTTTCCTTGCCATCAATCCCCGTGTGAGTCAGTTTTGTCCCGTTTGTCTGTCGTCTGTCGGGGCTAATATAAGAGTGTGTCTAAGTGCCTGCCTTTCTATGCTGTCCCTCTTGTCGTTGTAATCTGACCTTCCGCCCTAATATAACCTCCTCCGGAGGTCTTGAGAACCGTATCCCTGGTGTCGTGTCATTTTAATCCCAGCCGTTGTGTCCTTTTCCTTCATTGATTTAGCGTAGCGTGACTCGGCAACGTTCGAGTATAATCGGGTAACTTGTGCGGACACGGCGGCCATTCCGCTCGGCCCACCATAACATCAAAGTCGTGTCTGTAACAATATATTAGATATATATATATATATTAGATATATATATATATATATATTAGATATATATATATATATATTAGATATATATATATATATTAGATATATATATATATATATATATATATATATATATATAAAATGTATATATATATATATATATATATATATATATATATATATATATATATATATATATATATTAGATGGATAGATATAGATATCAGTCATTATGCGATTCCATACCATCACTGGTCAACCACCTTTAAGGTGTCCCATCCAGCTATCGCTCCACCTTAATGGGAGCGATAAGCACCGCCTGCCACACGGTACATGACCTCTGATATCCACTCATTATATGGAGTCGCCTGGATGTGGTTGGGAGTAACCAATCAGAATCTCTAATTTCAGTTTTCCAACTAATGAACGCATGCCGTGAACGGTGTATTTCACGGTTATTCACGGTGAACGGTTATTCGTGAGTGGTGTATTTCATGGCGTGCGCTCATTATTAGGTGTGCAGAGAGCAAAGCACAACCATCCACTATCACTTTGGGAACAAGAAGGTGCAAGAGGGAATGTTCGCTCTCAATGCCCAGATGCCAGACGAAAGATGTCGGCCATTCCAAGTCCTTTGTACGCGCCACTCCCTCGTCATCTTCCGCCGCCCCTATCTCATCCAACCAGTGCACGCCACCTCTGCCAGTGCTTGTCAATCAAAAAACCCCGACCCAATCACTGCTCTTCGAGGCATGGCTCTCGGCCTTGCCCACCCTGTGTCCTCACCACGTCGGGGTAATCAGCAGTAGTGCTTCATGCCTGGCTTCCGGTGGTTTTTATTAATTGGTGTGTTTAAATGTGGGATTCTGGCTAAGTGTCTAGTGTAGTGTCATAAGGACCAAGGGAATAGATTACAGAGGTAACGACACACAGGGGATTAATTTACCCATAATCCCTTGCTAATTAACAAGCCCCACTCCTCGTGATGGGGCGAAGGTACAAGCTTACACGACAGTCCGGTCTGCACACATTCCCTACTTATGCTACAGCAAGATGGTTCTTATTCTTCTTCACGACAGTCGGAGCACACTAATCTATACACACTACATGAACTAAGGTATCCCTACCCCCACAAATGCAACAATATATATATGCCCGCTTCAGTGGCAAGCCTCTCTCATGTGAACGCAAGGGAAAAGAATTGATGGCGCTCCAGCGTTGCTCCAACATCCGTCGTCAAGCAGGCAAATTCGCGGGTGGAAAAGGAAAAAGGTCCAAACGGAGCAAAAGGCAAGGGCAGAAGGGAGGTCCGGAAAGGAGAAAAGCCAAAGCGAGGAGGACCAAGGGAAGAGCTCAAGCGGAGGCGAAAACAGGCAGAGGCGAAGAAAGAAAATGTCCATCAGCGAGTCATTTTGCTGATCGTCTTCTGACGTCAGCTCTTTTCTCGAATCTTCGGTTGCGTTCGTCGCTTCTCATTGGCCGAGTGCTTGGCGCCCTGCTCCCATGCCATTGATCGGTGGCCAATCACAAGTCCTTCTTTACTCTCCAATCGGTGCTCTTGGTGTTGCTCGCCCCTCCCCCTTGTCAATCAAGAATCCTTCTGGGCGTGGCTATTGCCTGCCTTGCACGATGTCTGCTTGCCATGGCGCCGTTGTACGCGGCCGCTTCCTGCTTGTATTTCTGGTCAGTCCTTATGGTGGCGGGGGAATTAATGAATGTGGTGCGCTATTGGGCCTAGCTAATGGCTAAACCTAGCTAAATCAACAAGTCGATTTAAAAAAAAAAAAAAATTTTTTACAATCAAAATTCCTCATTCTTGTTTCTTTTTTGTCTAGGTTACAGCAGATGGACAAATTTGAACTGGTTGGCTGGGGTTCCACAACACTGGTGAATTTTGCCCTGATGGTGCGTACACAAAATGTAGTGATATGAAACATCATTTTTACGGCGTAGCCCAAAGGGCAAAGCCATTTCTAGAACAGTGTATGTATGTTTGTATGTATGTATGTATGTATGTATGTATGTCCACTCAAACGTACAGCAATCAGAGCTGAGGATCTGGTCACATGACAGGGTGATGTCATTACGGCATACAACGGCTGACTCCACACACTGCCATTTTGATTCTTATGCTGTCCAGGCCGAACATATCGTTGAACCTGTCATATATCGCAATCGCCATGCTCTACCTTCACATTTTTCATTCAGTGTGAAAGACAAACAAACTGATTGTTAAAATGACCATCAAATATTGAGAGCAAAGGCGTTACGGGTCTTCTAACGACACAGTCTGTATAGGCCTTAGGCTTCATGCCTTCATGCCTCACCTTCAGGCCGCTTAGGACAAATTAGCCCAGGTTTCTTAATACAGTAGTATCGTTTTCATAATAATAATAATAATAATAGCAACAGAGGTGTAACTAGGGTTGGTGTCACTCAGTGCGGTAACTCATGGTGCCCAACCCGCCCCCCATGGACCTCGTCCTGCACCAGACCAAACAGAATCCTTAGTAATGTTTTTTGTACTAATGTTACTCGTAAGTCCTAATTCCCGTATATCACTGAATATAATGGCAATAGTAGTGACATAAACAACTAGCAAAATTAAAATTACACCTTTAAATTACAATATCATACGCACAGCCTAAATGTATTTACATTTACATAGTTTCATGTGGTTAAAGTGAAAATTCGGTAAGAAAACAATATAATTCGAAGTAAAAACGTTTAAGAACTACATCAAAATTATGTTGATGTTAACGTTAAACTTTATTGTTACATGAGATACATTAATGGATTAGGTTTGCATAATCAATAACGGCCCAAATAATGTAGAACTTGTAGACAAATGCAAATGGAAATATACTCATAAATGAAATAATACCATAAAAATAAACAGGAACAAATACACAAGCATTTCAGCACGTAGTGAACATCTCGACTAATTCAGAACTTTCCTTTCCTGGCCTTCAAAGCTGCGAACTTGTGAATCACTTCATCAAAATCAATGCCTTTCGCCAACTCACTTTCAATAGATAATATCGCAAGATCGGAAAGCCTTGACTGTCCCATGGTAGATTGCAAATAGTTCTTTTTCAGGTTTTCAGCTTTTAAGTTTCAGCTTTTACCCCTCTACCCCAAGCTCCTCTCACATGAAGCCACAGACACACAAATCGTCAGAAATAATTTTAGGCTTGGTGAAAGGGTTGGGAGAGATTCTACGAAGTCCCATTCAGCTATGAATGTCAAAACGTCTAATGTTGCCCAATCTTTGGCTTCTTCCAGATCAATCTCTGCTGCTTTCAGGTGCCTTCTCAGCCTTGGTATTTCTATTAAAAGCTCACTCTCGGATACCTCATCATAGAAAGTGGTCAATTTTGGAATGGACACCTTTAACTCTTGTTCAGTGGCAGATATGAGACTCTTCACTTGAACAGCCTCAAACATGGCTGCTACTTCCTAGATGGCTCTTGATCTGATCTGGAGTTCAGAATGAAAGCGATCAATGCAATCAAGCAATGCCCTCTTATTTTCTTCTTGCAGAGTGCGTCCAGCATTGCTTGCCTGCCCCCCTGCCATCCTCTTCTTGAACCTGGCTCTTCTCTCTACTGCAATTCCATATTCGTCTGATTTTAAAAGTGCCTGTTCAATTGCATGCTCCACTAGGTAACTGTGCTCCTCGTGCAGAAAAAGTCTAGCGCCTCTAGCTTTGTCACCACCTTGTCGAGAGTTAAGCCCTTAGTCTGCAGGTACTGCTGTGTAAGATTAACTTCCTGAAGTACATCGCACCAGAAGTACAGGTAGCACAGAAAAGTGAAATCACAGACGGCAGGCAAAAGACCTTGTGCTGCTCCGGTTGTGTCCAAATTTTCATGTGGATCACAAAAAAAAAAACACCTTTAGAGGCCATTTTTCCCCGCAAGCGGGGCTTGGCCTTTTTCGGGAACTGTGGTTGTTGTTTTTCGGTCCCCTTTTTGAAGCAATGTTTTACGGCCGGATGCCCTTCCTGACGCCAACCCTTTTTGCCGCCTTTAACGACAAGCAGGGAATTACCAGTGAACTGGTACTCAATTTGCCGACCTCGGAAGGATGACAGGCTGAGTCAACCCCCCTGGCGTTAATTCAGCGATTGACCGGGATTCGAACCCAGGATCCTAGGATCCTTAGCCGGCACCCTAGCCACTAGCCCAACACCAGGGATGTAATGCTTACGTGGACTCTCTCCTCCCTCCCCGGTCTCTTCGATAGTAAAGCACTCCACATGCCCGGTGTGACAATGCATAGGTGGAAATGTTTTGATGCACACGCACGCTCGGTGTTCCGCCTTCCCCTCCGTTACTCATGTACGCATTCCCATTTGTATGATTTTGCATGCCCACAGCCCGACTGTCTTCTTGGGGGGGGGGGGGGGGGGGGAACAACAAAGAGCTTCAATCGCAGCCACAAACTTATCAAACCTTTCTTTAACTGGCTTAACTGCATCATGATGAGCACTCCAGCATGTTGTTGATAGCCTTTTCAATGACGCTCCAGTATGGTCAATTAACACATCCCATCGATTGGTGGAAGCAGCAAATAAAGAAAACATTGACCAACTATGGATCCTTAATAAATCTCCCGCAAGACTTCAGTGTTCACTCTCAGCATGATGTTCTCCGGTTCGTAGAACAAACATGGCCGCTACAAATCACGTCACCACATGATCACGCTCCAGATCGTGAAACTTATAAAGACTTCACTAATTAAAAGATGGAAATAGCTATAGGGCCTAACGTTGCCGGTGTACGTCACAAAAATCAATATGTAAAGTGCTGTTAAGAAAAACAAGGTGTGAACCACCGTTAAAACCTCATTCCCACAGCTGCTACACCGCCATAACCTTTAGCACAGCAAAACCGAAACGAAAGGTTTGCTTGGTTATGAAAACTCATCTGGTTGGCAGTCATTACAGTAATATTTCTTAGATTATATGAATACTAACAACAAAATTGTTTTGTAAAATCTTTCTACATTGAATTACAACATTATTAGTTACAACATTATTAGTAACTGAGCGGAAGCCTTTTTTATTTTCTCCTTCTTTTCCTTGAATTATTACTTCATTCTCAAAAAAGTTATTGATATAGGTTCACAAATACTAATTACCACAATATTGTAGCTAAAACACCAGAAAATTTGACAAAAGCAGCGACTATAAAAACACCAGCGACAACGAAAACAGCGCGTGCTTGTAGACGAAACCACGTGATTCGAAGCGTCATTGTAATTGGGTAATAATGACCGCTCTGACTGGAGCGCATTAGAAGGTTCAAAAAGTAAATTAGCATAGAGTTTTAGCCTTGTAGGTATATTGATACATGTAAGCTGGGCTTACGGAAAATGTTTTTGTTGTTATAACTAACTACAAGGATATTTTTTTATAAAAATTAATAAATTTCTTCTGAAACACTGCAAACATTTGGTGTCACCCAGTGCGGTGCGCACCCCCCGCACCCCCAGTGATGCCAGTGAATAGCAATGTTCATAATAATGTAGTAAATATAATCGCAACACTGCAATGCCTTTGTTGTGACTGCAAAGTTGCTGCATTGAAGCGGTGTATCGTTGGTTCATTGTTGACTCAGAACATATTGAATAAACCAGTGTCTCTTAATACAGTATTATCATTTTCGTAATAATAATAATATCATGAATCATAAAAATATATACTAAATATAATCATAACACTGCAATCCCTTTGTCGTGACTGAAAAGTTGCTGGATTGAAGCGGCGTATGGTTGGTTCATTGTCGACTCAAAACATATTGATTAAACCAGTGTCTCAATGCAATCTCTTGACTTCCATGGTGACCAAAAGCTTAGAGACTTAGAGTACTTAAAAATAAATAAATAATTAATACTGACATTATTTGTTAACTGGTATCCCGTCTCAGGTTAATTATTGTAAGTACTGCACAATCATACCTGTATATTAAAAGACTTCAAGGATGAATGCTTTACTGGTGGGTATGGGTGGGGGGAGGGAGGGGTAATGCGACTTTCAGGCCATTCTCTAGGTAGATATAAGTTAAGGTGTGCCAAGGAAAGTCCTTGCATGACAGAGGATGCCAAGTTGGCAACTTGCTTTGTAGGCCAACTTGAAATGTGGTTTGTCCAAGAAAGATCATGGCTGATGGTCTTTTTGGAGAGACCGCGTGATAGTGAGAGATTTGTCAGGATTGAAAGACATATTCCAAGTTTTTGATCAACAAGTGTTTGATAAATTCTCACAAGATCTGCAGAGAGGGAAGAGGCTGATGTCTATCTGAAGGATTAGGGATGCTATGGTGGAGGTTGGAGTCATCTGCAAAAGAGATAGAGGGTTTTCCAGAAAGTCAGGATGTGGCTGTTGCTTTCATGGGTATAGAGTTTGTGGAGCAAGGCGGGGTGCTCGACTCTATTGAATGATGAAGATGTGTTGAAAGCGCAGAAGCAGAATGGCCAGGGTAGAGTGATCAGATCTGAATCCAAACTGATGGTCTGAGATAAAGCCATTGGAGAAAAGGAGGATCTTTATATCAGCTGCAATGATGGATTCAATGACCTTGCTGATGATTGGAAGTAAGCTGATAGGTCTTTCGTTAAGTGGATCAGTTTTTTGCACCATGTCTTTGTAATGCAGTGATTTTAGCTGACTTCCTAGCAGATGGAAGATGACCAAGGGAAAAAGATAGGGCGAACGGGGCAGAAGGAGGATGTATTAGAGCAGTAGAGCAGGTTTTTAAGACACTAGTGCTGATGCTGCCCAGGCGAAGTGCAGAATCAGAATCAGAGTTGAGGGTTGTGTTACATATTTATGTGAATGTATGTGAATTACTATTCAGGGCTTTGCTTATCAATGTGTAGTCGATTAAAGGTTGTTGTGATTAAAGGGTCAGGAGCCCTTCTGAGAAAAAGGAGACCGGAAACGGAAGAAGAAAAGACACGAGGTCCTGGAGAAGCGACGATTCTTTTTCTTCCTCGCCGAGCTCGGAGGCGAGCGGTCTCGATTGAGCAACGTAACAGAATCGGCGTTTAAAAGCCCGTCTGGCGAGAGGAGTTACCGGGACGGGTAACTACCCTTTGACACGTCAAGTCACCGTGGGTTCGTGCACGGAACCAAGCAGCTGGCACAGTTTGCCTCACCGTCTACAAGGCCGCTTACGGGTCGCACCTTGGACCGCGCGCGCTGGGCAAGCCGCGTGTTGCTTTGCCTGCTTTCCCTGCTTTACTTTACCCGCTTTGCTTGGCCAGGAGGTGCGCGCTGCAGCCGTGGTTCCCGGTACGGGACGTGCCCGGGGAAAGCACGTCAGGAAGGGTCCGTTCAACCGCCCACGTGCGGAGATCGAACTACAGGAGTACGGAGACATTGAGAGAGACATTGACCATGGAGGGAGTCGGGAGTGGGGCTCACGTGAGGATTGTATAAGATGGCCATCTTAGAGTTAATGTAGATGAGTTTACATCTTTGTACTATTGATTGCTGATTGTTGATGGTTGATTGCTCGGGGAATATATCATTGATTATTCCGGATCCTTGGTGTGGGGTTTTTTCTTGGTTGGAATTAATATTGATTGCGTTACGAAAGCGCATAAATAATAGATCTTTCTGGCGGAGTTCCTCTCACGGTCCGGGGGTCACCGAGACCAGGTAGTCACCGGGAGGACCACGTAACAGAATTGGGGGCTCGACCAAATTACGATTTGCGGATTCGCAATTGGGTCTACGTCCGGGATCTAAAATTGTATAAAATAATAAAACAATATTTTTATTGATTAAAATTTATTAATTAAGTATTAATTGGTAAATTTTTGGGGAAATTGGGGTAAAGTCTTGGGTGAAGGTTAACAGGTGTTAACGATAGGTACCATGGCGTTTGTGGCACAGAACTTTGCGGTAACCCCGAGTGAGGCACAGTTCCGAGCGTTACTAAAGTCGGACCTCTTGAAATTGGCCAAACATTTTAACTTGGAGGTCCCAACTAATTTGAGGAAGGCAGAGTTGCAGACCACGGTGATACAGTCTATGGTGGGATTAGGAACATGGGACGAGTTAGCCTGGCAGTGGCTACCCGAAGAACCAGAAGACGTTGAGCTCCGGAAACTGGAGTTGCAATTACGGAGCCAGGAACGGATTAAAGAAGAAGAAAGGAAAGCAGAAGAGAGGAGAGAAGAGAAACAAGCAGAGGAAAGGAGAGTGGAACGAGAACTCCAGGAAAGGTTAAAAGAAGAAGAAAGGAAAGCAGAAAAGGAAAGAGCAGAAGAAGAAAGGAAAGCAGAAAAGGAAAGAGCAGAAGAAGAAAGGAAAGCAGAAAAGGAAAGAGCAGAAGAAGAAAGGAAAGCAGAAGAGAGGAGAGAAGAGAAACAAGCAGAGGAAAGGAGAGTGGAACGAGAACTCCATGAAAGGTTAGCAGAAGAAGAAAGGAAAGCAGAAAAGGAAAGCGCAGAAGAAGAAAGGAAAGCAGAAAAGGAAAGAGCAGAAGAAGAAAGGAAAGCAGAAGAGAGGAGAGAAGAGAAACAAGCAGAGGAAAGGAGAGTGGAACGAGAACTCCATGAAAGGTTAGCAGAAGAAGAAAGGAAAGCAGAAAAGGAAAGCGCAGAAGAAGAAAGGAAAGCAGAAAAGGAAAGAGCAGAAGAAGAAAGGAAAGCAGAAGAGAGGAGAGAAGAGAAACGAGCAGAGGAAAGGAGAGTGGAACGAGAACTCCAGGAAAGGTTCGAAGGAAGAAAAGCAGAGGAGAGGAGAGCTGCAAGGGACCTCGAAGCAGAGGAGAGAAAAGCGGAAAGGGAATTAAAGGAACGTGACATGGAGCTTCAGCAAGAAATTAAATTCAAGGAGCTGGAGTTAATGAGAGAACGGGGAGAGGGACCACCCTTGCTGACGGGGTCGACACCTAGCCAGAACACCTGGGATGTGGGCAGACATGTGAGGCTGGTTCCACCCTTCAGTGAAAAGGAAGTCGCTAAATTTTTTCCACACTTTGAGAAAGTGGCTCGACAGTTAAACTGGCCGGAGGAGGCCTGGACCATACTAGTACAAAGTGTGCTGGTGGGAAAACCTCAAGAGATTTATTCGGCGCTACCAATGGACCAATGTGCAGATTATGAGGTATTGAAGAAGCACATCCTCAAAGCCTATGAGTTGGTTCCGGAAGCTTACCGGCAAAAATTCAGGAATGCCAGGAAGAGGGAGAGTGAGACCCATGTGGAGTTTGCCAGAGTGAAAGAAAACATGTTTGATCGGTGGTGTGAGTCAAAAGGAGTCGGGAACGACTTCGAAGCATTGCGTGACCTGATGCTGGTGGAGGAATTTCAACAGTGTGTCCACGAGGACATCAAAGTGTAGCTGCAGGAAAAGAAAGTACCGAAGTTGTGGGACGCAGCCACCCTGGCAGATGATTATGCCTTAACACACCGGATAGGGTCCACGAACCTAACTCCTCGCCTAGATCTCCGCAGGGGAGGTGGGGAACTGCAGGTGCGGAGAACGACAATACATGGCGGCGGCCTCGAGAGGATTATGGGGACAACGCGGATACCCCACCTGTTCAAAATCAGAGGGCTGCGGGCCCAAGACAAACTTATTTTTCGGGGGGCCCGAGGCAGACCACGAGTTTTTCCTCCGGGCCTACTTGCGCTTTTTGCAAGAAACCTGGACACTTGATGTCCAGTTGTTACCTCATGAAAAGGGAAGACCCAGAGCGGAGTCTGACTAGTACAACTCCGAATGCGATGGCAAACGTAAGAAATCGCCCACAGAAGAGTTACCAACCATTTATTTATGAGGGGTTGGTCTCACTCAAGGGAGACTTGACTAACCCAAGACCGGTTAGGGTTTTGAGGGACACAGGAGCCCATCAATCCTTAATGCTTGAAGGCATTTTGCCAGTGTCAAAGAGTACCGCAACTGGTGATAGTGTTCGGTTACAAGGGATCGGTGGCTGTGTTAGTGCCCCACTTCATGTCATCCATTTGGAATCCGATTTGGTGTCAGGACCGGTCACCGTCGGTTTACAAGCCACGCTTCCTGTAGAGGGAGTATCTGTGATTATCGGAAATGATTTGGCCTGGGGGCAAATTTATGGTAACCCGAGGGTTGGTAAAGAGCACAGCAGGGAAAATAACACCCCACCAGCTCGGGATGGCGACAAAAGTTCCAAGTTATTTCTCGGGGGACTGAACTTCAACACAGAGGAAGAAGTTCTGACCTCTGTCTTCAACAGATTTGGGCCGCTGGTGGAAGTGCGGGTGGTAAAAGACAGGGAAACGCAACGGTCAAGAGGGTTCGGCTTTGTCACGTTTGCAAGCACAAGAGACGCCAGAGAGGCAGAGAAGAATTGGAATGGTAAGGATTTGGAGGGTCGGACCATAACAGTAGGGAAGGCATTTCGTAGGCGTCGAGAGGTCTACAGAAGAGGACCACTTGGCAGGAGTTTTGGGGTTGGCAGCAGCCGATATTACTATGGAGGCTCCCAGAGTTACGGCACCTCCCGAAAGAATGAATGTCAGAGCACTGGCCGAGAAGGAGACCGCCAGTCAGGTAACGGCTGGGACAAGGGGTCCCACCGTAACTGTTAGGAGTCTGGAGAAGTTGAAGCACTATATACGGGGGAGCCGCCGAGCCGAGGCTCCTACACGGACTAACCGTGAACGCCACGTTCTTAAAGGCGTCCAGGTAGTGAACTTTCCTGCACGGACTAACCGTGAACTCCACATTCCTTAAGGCGTCCATGTAGGAATACTCCGCTGGGCCTCCCGAAAAAGTGCTATAGAGAGGTTTAAATTTGGGGGCTTTGGGTCACCACCTCTTAACCGTCATTCAAGAGAAACTAGAAGTGGTTGACGCTTGGTCCAGAGGGAATTAATCTAGGGGATTGTGTGAAATTTTGTTGCTTTATTTTTAAGTGATGACTGTGCCCGGGGGGAACTGATGAGTTTGGGGGGGGGTGAGTTATCTGGTTTGTTTATCCAAGTTGGCCGGCAAAGAAAGTTTTCGCTGGGTTCAAACTTTCTTTCTTGAAGGGGGGGAGTGTTGCATATTTATGTGAATGTATGTGAATTACTATTCAGGGCTTTGCTTATCAATGTGTAGTCGATTAAAGGTTGTTGTGATTAAAGGGTCAGGAGCCCTTCTGAGAAAAAGGAGACCGGAAACGGAAGAAGAAAAGACACGAGGTCCTGGAGAAGCGACGATTCTTCTTCTTCCTCGCCGAGCTCGGAGGCGAGCGGTCTCGATTGAGCAACGTAACAGAATCGGCGTTTAAAAGCCCGTCTGGCGAGAGGAGTTACCGGGACGGGTAACTACCCTTTGACACGTCAAGTCACCGTGGGTTCGTGCACGGAACCAAGCAGCTGGCACAGTTCACCTCACCGTCTACAAGGCCGCTTACGGGTCGCACCTTGGGCCGCGCGCGCTGGGCAAGCCGCGTGTTGCTTTGCCTGCTTTACTTTACCCGCTTTGCTTGGCCAGGAGGTGCGCGCTGCAGCCGTGGTTCCCGGTACGGGACGTGCCCGGGGAAAGCACGTCAGGAAGGGTCCGTTCAACCGCCCACATGCGGAGATCGAACTACAGGAGTACGGAGACATTGAGAGAGACATTGACCATGGAGGGAGTCGGGAGTGGGGCTCACGTGAGGATTGTATAAGATGGCCATCTTAGAGTTAATGTAGATGAGTTTACATCTTTGTACTATTGATTGCTGATTGTTGATGGTTGATTGCTCGGGGAATATATCATTGATTATTCCGGATCCTTGGTGTGGGGTTTTTTCTTGGTTGGAATTAATATTGATTGCGTTACGAAAGCGCATAAATAATAGATCTTTCTGGCGGAGTTCCTCTCACGGTCCGGGGGTCATCGAGACCAGGTAGTCACCGGGAGGACCACGTAACAGTTGTCAGAAACTTATCTTCCTTCTCAGTTGAAAATGACAGATTGCAAAAGCAGTTGTGTGTGACTGGATGGGGACATAGGGTGGGTATAGGGAGTGAGGGGTTGAGGAAACAGGATTTGGAAGTAAGCATAATGGGGCCATTTGGCCTTCTCACGACCAGTCAGCTGTGGTGCCACATGTTTATAATGTCTACGTGAAATGACCATGACAGTGGCTGAGCAATACAATTCTTCTGTTCTTGAATAGTATGGAAACATTGTTCATAATGCATAATGCAGTGCAAGTCTATTACACAGGAATACATTGGCAACTTGTCGTGGGTTGAAGCATATTCTTTCTCAAGACAGGAGGTGAAAGAGAACTGCAAGTCACTGCGTAGCATCTCCTTGGAAGGTGTGGCTTTGGCGAAGGATGCTGACTTGGCCACACTCGCGAAGGAATGCCCTAATTTGCAGGCACTCCATCTCAAAAATACTCGGGTAAGCAGTAATTGTTGCTTTGTAAATTGACCACAAGTGAAAAGCATGTTCTTATTTTTTAATGCACGAGAACCCTGGCTTCATCGACTTGTTTTCAGTGGCCACCTATCTATCTGAGTGATATTTGAAGCTCACTGATGTATAACACATTCTTGTGATGGCAAAAACAATAACTAATATAATGTCAACGGCAAATGGTATCGTGAGACACATTTCTTGTCTGGTGAGGAATTATACCTTGACGTCTGACATGCAATTCACATCTACATGAGGAAAGGCACACCTACACAACACGAACTCTATGCAACTTAATATTTATCAACCCACCTCAGTGACTTACCAAGCTATAATCTATATAATAATAGCGTAAGGACTCGACTTTGTTATCCCTTTTACGCCGCACCCAGTGACCCGATGCCCACAGCACTCATGGATTTACGATCTACGAACCGCGCTCTTTGTTTATCACGTACAACCATACTCGAAAAATCTGAATTAGCCGACGTTGGGGCCCAAAAGCATCCGATTAACTGCCGATACGACACCATCTTACGACGCCATCGTATTGGCGTCTGCTGGGCGAAGGCGATGCGAGCCGTCCGCTGATTGGACAGTCGAGTGGTGTGAACATGGGTGGTGTGAACCAAATGGTCTTTTTATTCCCTTGAACATTTTAAATTAGGATATATAAGGAAACGTCTTTATCGTCATTTTAATAAAGTTAAATGGAGTGACGTTGCGATACTCGGGGTGCGTTGCATAAATCCTCGTAACTCAGAGAGGTGTAGCAGGTGGCGAGACGTAAGGAAGCTTAAAGATAACGAGCTGAAAACAGACGAACGATATGTCAATCCCTTTCTACACCGAACGGAAATAAAAGTATGAGAGCGGGAAGGCATGGCCTGAGCACTTCGAGCAGAGAGGACTGATTGGACTTAACTTAAAGAGAAAAAATTGGAGCTTAACGGAAGAAGAAGATCCCATGAGCGCTCCCCTATGCCATCCATAATGGTACACTCTATCCATACACCACATCCTCCCTTCCGTGGATGTTCCACGGGTTTCGGCTAGTAACAATAATAATAATAATAATGAATTTATTGTCATATATGTGCAATACACATGACGAGAATAGAACCATGTTCCACACCTTGAGTTCAAGAGATAACAAGATTTAATGATGAACCAATATCACAGCGCTGTGGAGGGTGTAAGAGTCATACCATTCACAATTGAACAGCATGGCCACATACACTCCTAGAAAATTGGCAACCCAGAGTTTCTTTATATACACAGAATTATACAAAAAATCTCCGCTGAAAAATGAGCACTGACAAAGGAAAAACTGGCTCGACATCCCCCCCCCCCCCCCCCCCCGAGAACCTATCTTCTTTGGCATGAGCAAAGGGCAAGATGCGGGAGGGAGAAAGAGCACCGTGACATTCTCAAAACTTATCTTCCATGTTGGCTTTTGGTCAAGGACAGACAGACGCGTTTTCACTAGGGGGTCTAACAGAGCAAGCAGTTTCACTATCTTTCTACATTTTTTGGCACAGTTGGACAATAAAACATAGTTCAAAACAAGAGGGAACATAGTAAGCTTAATCCTTTTCACAAAGCAACCATTATTAAATGCAAACCACAATTACATAAGGCACAATAAAAGGCATGATCTCGACACACATACAACGAGAAGTACTATGACAGTGTGTGCTGAAGAATTACATTGAAAAAGAAATAGATTCATTGTGAGTAGAGAGCCTTAAAACAGCATTTGGTGATTAAATGAAATGAGTGGCATAGTTTAAAATATCCATAACCATCTTTAGATGTTCACAAAACTTTAGACACAGATTTGTTGAGGGTGCGGATTGCAGTTGTGTAAAAGCTGTCGTGCAAGCGATTACAGTTGTTTTTCATGGAATGATAACATTTACTCGAACGGAGAAGTTCAAAAATATTATGCGCTGGGTGGAACTCATCTTGGAAGATAGCTTTTGCTCTTTTCGCTACCCGACTGGACAATAGACTCTCGGTGGAAAGCAGATCACATCCAATAATTTTCTAAGAAGTTTTTTACTATCATGTCAGGCCCCCAACGGTTGTGTCGTCTGCAAATTTCACCACCAGTGAGCTATCGGATGATGTGACACAATCTTGAGTGAACAATGAATAGAGCATCGGGGATAAAACACAGCCCTGCGGTGCTCCGGTATTCAGGGTGATCATCTGAGAAATTTTCGAACCAATTTTGACCACCTGTGGTCTGTCCAAAAGAAAATCCAAAATCCAGTTACAAATCAAACCATCAAGACCAAGTGTATCGCGTTTAAAATGAAGTTTGTGAGGTGAAATGGTATTGAACGCAGAACGAAAATCCAAGAAAAGTAACCTGGCATAGGTAGATGTACGTTTATCAAGATGTTTTAACACGCGATGGAGAGTGAGTGAAACAGCATCATCAACTGAACGATTACAGCGATAGGCAAACGGATAAGGGTCATGTAAGTGAAGCAGGAAGAACAGATTTCAGGTACTGCAAGACTAGACGTACAAAATATTTCATAATAATGAATGTGAGCACAACTGGTCATTTTAGGCAACTCACTGCAGAACACTTTGTCAAAGAGATAATTCTGGACTTTTTCAAAACATGGGGAGTTTTACAAAGCTGAAGTGACCAGTTGAAAAGTAAAGTTAGAATGGGCGACAGTTCATGAGCACAATACCGCAGCAGGTCGGGGCTGATACCATCGAGACCAGTTGCTTTCCTGACCTCCAAATTCCTCAGAATGTGTCGAGTGTCATTTTCAGAGATCACAAAAGCTTTTGGAGACACTTCCTCTGTGGTTGGTGCTGTTCTCACCTGGCGATTGTATCGGCTGTAAAAATGATTGCGTTTGTCGGACAATGGGTCGTCGTCATTCATTAGAGATTTCGACTTCGGCTTGTAACCAGTGATCATGTGGAGAGTTACTTAGCCAGAGTTACTTCGTTACTTAGCATTCACACTCATGATGTTCTCCTCCAGTTTTCTGGGTAGCTTGGCATTTTTCATGGCCTTGTGTAACTCGTATTTGGCTTTATTGTACTCCACATCATTTCCTGATCTAAAAGCGTCTTCCTTGGCATGGAGTTTGCTGCGAACTGATTTATTGAATAAGGGATTTTTGTTACAATATGTAGTCAATGTTTTTGTTCCGAAGCAAATTTCCTGGAAGAATTTTATGTAGTCCAAGATGACATCAGAGCAATCATCAATGTCAGCGGCACTTTCCGTGAAGACGCTCCAATCTGTGCAGGTATAGCAACCACGCAAGCTCTCAATAGCATTTGGGGTCCATTGGGGCAGGGGCACCAAACATTTCATGGGCTTCTGGTGCTTCAGTTGTTGTCGGTAAGCAGGAACAAGATGGATCATGTTGTGGTCCGAATCACTGAGTGGGGCATGCTGCAGAGAACGATGTACACACTTGATCATCGTGTAGCAATGATTCAAACACATGTCCTTTCACCTGTTACAAGTAATATGCTGATATAATTTTTGGTAATCCCTTCCGGAAATTGGTATGATTGAAATCTCCAGCAATGATGGATAGTTCTTCTGGATTTACGTTTTCATGTTGAGTAATAATGACCAAAAGCTGTTTAATGGCAAATGCTGCATTGACTTCAGGGGGTATATAAACAGCAGTTAAGATTAAAGAAGAAAATTCACATGGAATGTAAAAAGACCGACAACGAATTATGAGAGTTTCCAACTCTGGCATGCAGGAATGAGAGATAATCTTGGTGTCCGTGCACCATGAATTGTTCACCAGGAAACACAATCCACCTCCTTTCTCCTGTTTTACTGATACGAATACACCATCAGAACGATGAAGCATGAATCCGGGAATCTGTACAGCAACATCAGGGATGGATGGATTAAGCCAAGTTTCTACGACCAGGAAACAAAATATTTAATGGACTGACGGACAGAAATGGCCTTGACAATACCACTTCTGGGTAGAATATAATAACAGCACAGCCAACCAAGAATTGCACAAGTATTGCACAAGTATTACACTGATCGTACAAAGCTAAAAACACTATAGAGCAAAATGAGTATTATTTTTTGTTGTTGTTGCAATGTGTGCATGCTTTTGGTTGTGTATCTCTTGCATTCATTCACACCAGTATGGAGTACCCAACAATGAAGTAATTGAGAGTTCACAAGTATCGAGTTCAAGTAACAAGTATCAAGTTTGAGACTTGTAAACTTGGTTTGTCACTTTTTTACATGAATAATAAAATTTCATTTACCAGATTTGGTCTGGCTCGGTATGTTTCATGGCTAATTGTCAGTTTTGTCACCATGTTTTATGAATCAGAGTAACACTGGCAACTTTCCATGGTGCAGTCAGGTGGCTTTGACCTGGGAAAGAGCAGGGAAGGGGAACAGAGCAGATAAACAAGCCTTTGGGATTAAAGTGTTGATGCTATCAGGTCCATTAAGGCTGGAGGAGTGAAGGCTCAAGAGGAATTTCTCTACTTGGCAAGAAGTTACTGTCTCATGCTCTCATGCTGGAGGGAGTTTTAATTGAGGTGTGGTAGGATGGGTGGAGGAGGAAAGAAGTTTGGGACCTTGTTCTTCTCCACAAAGATGAGAGTTAAGGCATTTAGGGTGTGTGTGTGTGTGTGTGTGTGTGTGTGTGTGTGTGTGTGTGTGTGTGTGTGTGTGTGTGTGTGTGTGTGTGTTTAAGTGTGTGTGTGTGTGTGTGTTTAAGTGTGTTTAAATGTGTGTTTAAGTGTGTGTTTAAGTGTAACATAGGTATGTAGATTTCCGTTTAAAAGGGTGAGTGCCTTTTCCATTTCCAATAAAACTAAATTCCATTAAAAGGATTTTTTTTTTTTGTTCTCAATGGAAATAGCAGCATTCATTGGTAAAATTGAAAATTAAAATACAATTTTCCTCGAGTCTCACCTGAAATCCTCCCCATTGTCGCCGGGTGGCGTAATATGCCTTCATTCCATTTTTATAATCGAATAATAAAATTGGAAAGACCAGGTGGAAACCGTATCCACAGGACATGGTACTTTCATATTATATTTTTGGATACGTAGTCGAGGCTGGCTTGCGATCCTCGGAACCTGAGTTTGAATCCCAGTCGATCATTGAATTAACGCCAGGGAGGTTGACTCAGCCTGTCTTCCTTCCGAGGTCGGCAAATTCAGTACGAGTTCGCTGGGATGAATGTACCGGTGTTTGCCCCGGTTTAGAAGAGGTACACTGTATCCCTACGCATCGTAAGAGGTGACCAAGGGTTGGCGTCAGGAAGAGCATCCGGCCATAAAAACATTGCCTCAAAAAAAAGGGAACCATGATGATTGTCATGGGGCCCGCAAGGCTAACCCCCACTCTAGTAGGGAAAATGGCCTTAAAAAGGGAATTTTTTTTTTTTAAACGTATTCGAGGCTCGTGGAAAATCAAGTACAATGAAGGAATCGGGACATAACAGGACAAAAGGAACAGTAGAGAGGGGGAAAACACCAACAGCAGAGTTGAAGGCCGATATAGAGGTTGACTTGGGCAAACAATGGGTGTGGGAAGGAATGGGAGCAGGAAAGGACATGTAGAAGGAAGCTCACAGGAGGGGAAAATTGGAGGTTTGGAAGGAGAATACTTTGGGGTGGGGGTAGCAAGGGTATAAAAGATCATGGTTTTGGATTAGGGATGATCTGGGATGGTGGTGAACAGCGGTCTTGAAAACCTGGAAGGAAGAATGGGATTGAAGAGCGTGAGGAAGATGGCTCCTCCACAGGCGGGAAAAACAGGAACGAATGAGTAGTGGTGAGCCGTGATCCTAGATTTAGGTAGTTTCACCAGAAGGGGTTGATGGTGGACCGTGTGTGCCCAGCAGAAACGTGGTGGGGACAAAGCACAGAAAGAGCAGAGGGTGCAAGACCAGAGAAGAGATGGTAGAAGACAGAGACCACTGACCTGTCTGGGATGGGAGAGTGATCGGTTCATGGATTCAGCTTCAGCGCCAGAGATTCCAAAGATCTTGAAGGCCTTGGTTTTCATGGTGTTAAGCTGAGCGAGGTGTGAGGCAGGGGAGCCAGTGGGAGGGAAGTACTCCATTGAGTTGTAGATGAAGGCCTTGTAGGTGGATCAAGATGTATAATGATGATGTATGTTGTATGATGATGTTGTATGTTGAATGATGATGTATGTTGGTGGTGGATGTAGGTGGAGTTCAGGTGTGCCAAGGAAGGAGTTTGTATGATGAAGGATGCCCATTAACAACTGGCTTTGCAGGCCAACTTTCAAATGTGGTTTTCCCAAGAAAGACCATGGTTGATGGGTGAGATCCAGAAGTTTTAGTGTTTGAACCTTAAGAGGATTGTTTAAAATGTAGATGTGAAGATTTGCCAAAGGTCCTTTCTGAGAGACACAGTTAGAGTGTGAGATTTGTTTGGATTGAAAGACATATTCTAGGTGTTTTGACCAGCTCGTGATTTTGTCAAGGTCTGAAGAGAAGGAAGAGGCTGCAGCCTATCTGTCTGACAGATGAAGGATGTCATGGCAGAGGGTGGTGTCATCAGCAAATAGATAATTTTCCAGAGTCAGAGGAGAGATCATTCATGAAGACCAGGGCCACTACAAGCTAAATTAATGTTGACAAGAAAACACCCACCCCTCAGGGGTTAGGAGGTGGTGGGTAGTGGGTAAATTTATTTTGTGCCGATGACAAAACTTGGTGGTTGTGGATAGATTGTGACAAAACTTGGCTCCTACAGGAGTCAGTAAGTACTGTGCAAGACGCACATGCGAGAGTTCCTCCACTCGTGAATGGGGGGTGATAGGAGTGGGGGGGGGGGGCGGGGGGGGGGAATTATTTTGTGCCCATTACCTGGCCCTGGGTACCCATGGCGTGTATGCAAAATCTTGTGGAGGTCTACGAAGCAGTTTTCGAGACTATAATCAGACGTATTGTTATGGTCATCAGTCGCTCTTTTTGACAGGTGCATTGGGAGAGGAGACCTGAATGATTTGTAACTGTGACTGGATGTATAGATTTTTTTTTTTAATGGAAGAATATAGCTTTTGACTTTCAGTTAACCTCTCTCTCCTGCCCGCCCCTCCCCCCAACCCCTAGCCCCCTTGTTTTACATGCAAGTTTGTCTAATCCCAGAAAATATTTTACGATACAAACATTTATCAGGTTGCTAAGCTCTTAAATATGCAAATTTTACTTTGTTGGGTCTTTTTCAAAAAAGTTGTTTGTCTATACTGTATGAAAAATATTTTTTAAGCCATGTTATCCACAACTATGTTTGTAAATTTATACGCATTATCCTCAAGGGAGCACAACATAATATTTTATTCAGTAATACACTTGAATACTTCCCACAGGCTGAGATATCATCTTTGGAACAGTTTTTCAAGTTGGCAGGGAATCGTCTTCATGAGCTGTCCCTCACAATCACCACCTGCAAGCAGAGCATATTGGATGTGCTTGCGGTATGTGAAAACCAGAGTAAGGCTCAGATTAAAAATGGATGATTTGTATTTGCTCTCCTGGCAATCCTGACAATCCTGAGAATGGACCATATCCAGATGTCAGAATCGGACATCACTTGCAACGAGAATTACTTACGCACCAGATGTTGATTACCTCCACCACCGAATTGGTTCATGTCCGTCCGTCTGTTTGTCTGTCCTATCAGTTTATGATTGAGAAACTAGTTAAACTGGATGTTATATTTTGAACATGAATGGGAGACAAGTCTTTCGTTTTACTGGATATTGGCTCAGAATCCGTCCCGATCGCACATTCGCAGAGAGGTGTGATCATTTTTGGAAATGAGATAATTTTTAAGCGGTGAAGCCACTTCAATATTTGGCTATGTCCGTTTGTCAAAATGAAGAAGAAGACCGTTTCTAACCCACTGTGCTTAATTCTAAAGGGTAATCATGTTGGATTCTAATGGGTAATTCTAAAGGGTTTTGTTAGTTTCTAGGCTTTGCCTATTTCATATTTAAAATGCCAAACTGAACCGCTTCCTTCAGACACGGGCGCAATATTTTTTATACTCTGCCTGCCTGGCAGTCAAACAAAATTGAAAATCATTCCAAACAGGAAATGTACTGTTTTTAAGGACGTCATGATTTACATATATGACAGGCACAAATAACTCATGTATGCGTTAGATAATTTGATGTAATCGACACTGCATTAATATGGTGATAAAACCGGAATTTATTTATTCATAGGACTTTTGCAATCTTTATTTCATTTAAATTGAATTATACACTTGAACATTGTAGAACACAATCATCTGTCATCAAAAAAATTCCAAGAACCTCCAGTTTTGCAGTACTTCAAATAAAATAAAGGTTAAATGGGGTGGTGTATAAGGGTGGTGTTCGGGACTGCTTCTGGGGTGCTTCAATAGCACTAAAAAAATAGATTTTTTAAAACTATCTTCAAAATTATCATTTCATTATAATTGAAGTAAGACTGTGTGGGTATCGTGTACTATGAACTGTCTATTTGTTAATGCATTTGGAATGGTTGCTTTGTGATTGATTCTCAGAGATACTGCACTGTGCTGCGGGTCCTCGATCTAGATTCTCACCTTGGAGCAGCATTTGGACCCGAACAGTCTAGGCCTCGACTCCCACAACTATCATTTGCATTGCGTGATCTTCAAAAATGCTGCAGAGAGCTGGAGGTATTGCTTCTTTCTTCATGATATTTTGGCAAATCAATTGTGCTGAAAGGTACTGCAGACAATGATGCAACAGAAAGGCAGGATTGTCCCTGGTAATTACTCAGATGTTGCCTCGTTTACACCATTTGATGGATTTGTGGTTTTCTGCCTTTAATATGGCTATTCCAATGGGAAAGACAATTCTGATTGGAACAGTGAATAATGAATTGGTTCAGAGTCTTTGTGGCCATCTTGGAGTTGTAACATCTTTAAGCAGTGAAGCCGCTTCAATATTTACCTCTGCCACCAAAGGTGGATGGAGGTTATGTTTTCATCCCCACCTGTCTGCCTGTCTGTCTGTCTGTTTGTTTATCTGTGTTTGTGAAGAGGCTATCTCAAAAAGTTGTGGACGGATTCAGACGGCATTTGGTGGAGAGGTCAGGTGTGTGACACAGACGAAATGATTAGATTTGGGTGAAGATCCGGATCTGAGAATTTTAAAGTGATTTTTCACCATTGAGTGATACAAGGCAAAAAACAATATATAGCACGATATCTGAAAAAGTTGGGGACAGATTCAGACGAAATTTGGTTGACAGGTTGGGTGTGTGACAAGGAAGAATTGATTCAATTTTGGTGAACATTTGAATCTGGATCCAGATTAGAGGATTTTTTTAATCTTTAAGTGATTCTTCAACATTTTAGTGATAGAGCCAAAAATGGTATATGGCATGATTTTTCAAAACATTATGCATGAGTTGTAACAAAACTTGGTGAATGAGTTGGGCAAGTGACAAGAACAAGCCGATTAGATTTTGGCTCAGGTCCGGATTTCGTTCCGGACCACAGAACGGGTTTTGTTCACTTCTAAACGTTGCCTATTTAATGTTAAATGCCAAACTGAACCGCGTCCTTCGGATACGGGATGGATATATATATATATATATATATATATATATATATATATATATATATATATATATATATATATACATACTGTGTGTGTGTGTGTGTGTGTGTGTGTGTGTATATATATATATATATATATACACACACACACACACACACATACAGTGCATTCAGAAAGTATTCAGACCCCTTCACTTTTTTCACATTTTGTTTTGTTGCAGCCTTATGCTGAAATCGTTTAAATTCATTTTTTCCCTCATCAATCTGCACTCAATAGCCCATAATGACAAAGAGAAAACAGGATTTTAGAAAGTTTTGCAAATTTATTAAAAACAAAAACTGAAATATCACATTGACATAAGTATTCATACCCTTTGCTATGACACTTGAAATTTAGCTCAGGTGCCTCCCATTTCTCCTGATCATCTTTGAGATGTTTCTACACCTTTATTGGAGTCCACCTGTGGTAAATTCAATTGATTGGACATGATTTGGAAAGGCACACACCTGTCTATATAAGGTCTTACAGCTGACAATGCATATCAGAGCAAAAACCAAGCCATGAGGTCGAAGGAACTGCCTGCAGAGCTCAGAGACAGGATTGTGTCAAGGCACAGATCTTGGGGAAGCCTACAAAAAAAATTCTGCTGCATTGAAGGTACCCAACAGCACAATGGCTGCCATCTATCTATAATTCCAGCAATCTCTGTGTGTATGTTTGTATGTTTGTATGTTTGTATGTTTGTATGTATGTTTGTCTGTGACCGCTGTTTCTCGACAACTACCGGTCCGATATACTTGAAACTTGCCAGGTATATTGCTGGGGACCCGAGGATGTGCCTTTTCAAGGTTTTAAATTAATCGCAGAAGTAGTTACCGAGCTATGTCCAAAAAACGATTCAACCAATCAGAGAGCAGCGAGCTATCACGTGTGCCGAACGTGGCGAACAGACTCTGCCTCGGATGGCACATTTGAGAGCGTATTCATTTATTTCCCGTCGGCAAACTATGTTGCCGTTAAACTATGTTTTAAAACTAATTAAAACTAATTTGCGATTCATCGTATTCATCGCTTCACATTTGCGACAGTGAAGACTTCACTTCCGGCAGCCAATCACAGAACGCGTTGTTGCGAGCCCGAGAGCCTGCGCCATTACGGTTCGTAATTCGATTTCTTCCGGAGAAAATAATAATTTCTCGATTTCTTATGCGCATTATTTCTCCCAATTCAGTCAGAGCGAAGGGCGGAAGCGAAGAGCGTTGTTTTTTTTGTTTACGGGCGTACGGGCGGGGTAGAGCGTACGGGTAGCGTTTTTTTTTTTTTTTGGCAAGGAACGGGCACCCACGTACGGGCATGCCCTAGTAATTCTTAAATGGAAGAAGTTTGGAACAACCAGGACTCTTCCTAGAGCTGGCCGCCCGGCCAAACTGAGCAATCGGGGGAGAAGGGCCTTTGTAAGAGACGTGACCAATAACCCGATGGTCACTCTGGCTGAACTCCAGAGATCCTGTGTGGAGATGGGAGAAACTTCCAGACGGACAACCATCACTGCAACACTCCACCGATCTGGGCTTTATGGCACAGTGGCCAGACAGAAGCCAAACAGTTCAATCTTGGTTTCATCAGACCACATAATCTTGTTTCTCACAGTCTGAGAGTCCTTTAGGTGCTTTTTTGCAAACTCCAAGCGGGCTTTCATGTGTCTTTCACTGAGGAGAGGCTCAAGAAAAGGGTGTTCGATATTACATTCCTTATGAATTAGAACATGTACATGGGAAATTTTTAGTTAAGAAATGGTCTTGTACTGATATTGCTAAACCCACAAATAAAGATTTGATTAAAATATTAAATAAAAATCAACTTCTAAAAGTTATGAAATATAAAACTTTTAGAAATCATCAACAAATCTTATTGGTATCCTATTATGAGAAAAATAATCACAGATACAAGAATATCTCAAAATCCAGATGAATATATGTATAATATTCTATGGGGAGATGGTTTAAGGGTAGCAAGGGATGATGAAGGAGTTGAAGAAGAGAGGGAAGAGAGAGGGAGGAAAGTGAGAAAAGAGAGAAGGAGGCAAGGGATAAAAGAGAGAAGGAGGCAAGGGATCAAAGAGAGAAGGAGGAAAGGGAGAAAAGAGACAAGGAAGAGAGGGAGGAAAGAGAGAGGAAGGAAAAATATAAAAAATATGGAAACCAGTGAGATTAATAAAAGATTGGAGGTATTGCAGAAAATAAATCAAACTCAACGCACTGAGGATGAAAATAAAGAAATTAAAAGTCCAATGGAAATATTATTTTCAAGAATAACTACATCAATACCTTCAATTTCAGGGAGTTGGTGATGTTGGTGTTGTTGACTATAGTTAAAGTTTTACATTTTTTCCCCCCTAAATAAATGGAGGAGAGAGTGAAGGCATTCCTAAGGATTCTTTGTGTTTCAAAAATCAAGATAGAAATGCATATGTTGGAAATCAAAAAGGTTTTCGCACGCTGTATGAATTTGTCTCATGAGTAAATGAGTTATTGTAAAAAAAAAAAGTAACCACATTTAGAGGCCATTTTTCCCTGCAAAGCAGGGGTTGGCCTTTTTCGAGGACCGTGGTTGTTGTTGTTTTTCGGTCCCCTTTTTGAAGCAATGTTTTACGGCCGGATGCCCTTCCTGCTGCAACCCTTTTTGTCACCTTTTACGACAAGCAGGGAATTACCAGTGAACTGGTACTCAATTTGCCGACCTCGGAAGGATGACAGGCTGAGTCAACCCCCCTGGCGTTAATTCAACGATCGACCGGGATTCGAACCCAGGATCCTGGGATCCTAAGCTGGCACCCTAGCCGCTAGCCCAACACCAGGGTTATTGTGTTATTGTGTTAAGTATAAAAAGAAAACAAATACTAAAAACATCTCGGATGTTAAAAGTAAAAATAATAGAGTTTATCAAAAGGGGCTTTGTTTGGTGTGTGGCTCTAAAAAGTGTCAATTCATTTCTAAGCATAAGTGGGGGAGATATACAAAAGATTCTATCAGGGAGTAAATTTACAACAACTGGAATTCCGGGGAATTACTCCTTCCAGGATATTCTTTCTGTGGTCCAGGAACAAACTTGGATAAAAGATTAGATCAGGCTAACAATACTTAACCTTGGTCTAAACCTCTAAATAGGGTTGATCAAGTGTGTTTGAAACACGATATTGATTATGGGAATAGCACCTCTACGTTGTATGAAAAACATGAAGCTGACACATAAATGTTGTATAATTTATCTTTGATACAAAATCCAACATTGAGAGAGAAAGTTGATAGATTTATCGTGAAAAAATTGACAAGTGCTAAATTGAGACTTGGGCTTGGTTATCAAAAAAACTATTAAGCTCTAATGATGTTATCAAGACTGAGGAGCAAATAGTTTTAGCTGATGGATTACATAAACCTATAATCACAAAGTTTAAAAGAAGAAAGGTTTATTCCAAAGGTGTTGATTACATCTGGTCCACTGATTTAATTGAACTAAATAATGATAAGGGATACAAGTATGCTTTAACCATTTTTTATTTGAGGAGTAGATATGCGTGGGTTGTTCCTTTGAAAAACAAAAGGGGTAATCCTCTTATGTTAGCTTTCAGTGGAATATTTAGTAAAAGTAAAAGAAAACCAAAGAAGTTATGGACTGATGAGGGAACAGAGTTCTATCACAAAACATTTATGAAATTTCTTAAAGATAATGGTATTACATTATACAGCACATTTAATGAAGGAAAAGCAGTTGTTTTTGAGCGTTTTAATCGCACTTTGAAAGAGAGACTATATAAAAAATCCACACAACTCGGTTCTCAACAATGGGTATCTATAATTCAGGACATTTTAGATAATTACAATAATACAGTTCATTCAACAAAATCAAAACCATCAGAAACATTTACAAAATTAGAATATGAAAAGGAGATTAATCTGAGAAAGCCAAAGTTCAAAGTTGATGATATTGTAAGAATATATAGATGGAAAAGCCATTTTGACAAAGGTCATACAAAGAGATGGACTCATGAACTTTTAAATTTGTTGATGTAATTGTAATGGATACAGTTTCTTGGACTTACAAATTGTATGATTTAAAAGGAGAAGATATTTTAGGTTCATTTTATTCACAGGAATTACAAAAGACACATGTAAGCAGATAATACCCTTGAAAGCAACAGGTTGACATTTCACAATCCACTACTATACAGGGATGGGAGGATTAATGTTGTTATTTGGGGGTTAGGAATATAGAAATATACCTTATTCCTGGACTACAATCCTCCTCAATCCTGAGTAGCTCTTCTTTGAAACCGCTCTCAAGAAACTTCATAATTATTTTGTAGTCCAAGAGTTGTTCTTAAAAATGAGTTCCTCTTTTCACCTTGTATTGAGCACCCAAGTCTAATAGTTTTAAAGTGTCTATCACATTGTTCCACAGCCTCCTGAATAGATTTAGGTTTATTAACAAACTTTTTTAACTTCATAATTGTTTGGGGTTTCTCTATATTATAACAATGCTCCATTTCTAAGGTAATATTTAAAGATGCTTCTTTGCTTAAAATGAAATTTTCTTGGTGAGTTAGCCATTTCATCTCTGCTCAACAAACATACTTGTACCAAGAACCAATTTCCAACTTATTGTTTGTTAATATACTTGATGGTGATGAGTGTTATAAGAAAATTAAATTATTCCCGAAAATAAAACATAAACAAATATTCATTGGTCCATTTAGTGAGTATAATCAAATGCAATCCCCCTCCCCAATTCCCCTTCCCCCATTTCTCCCTTCCACCACAAGTAGTAGGAGAATGGGGTGTCTTGAATGCACCGACTAACAGCAAATGAACATAGTGAGTGAAAATGAGCGTCAGCGAATGTCTCTTGAGCATCTTGAAATCTTGGGGATGGGAATGAATTGGTAGTAAGGGCATTTTATGAGATATTTCACAAATCTGTTAACTAAATTGTTACCAAAAAATTTCTTCACCAATATGTTTGTAAAGGTGTGTAATAACATGTGTTAAAATGTTGAAGTTCAACTCCCGTGGGAAACCCAGAAAAAAAGCTGTTGAATTCGGGTACCGAAAAATTATTTTCGAGAATTTTTATTTTTTTTAATCGGCCCTTAAGTAACTTATGAGGGGTCAAATAAGGGTTTTTCATGATTCTGAGTTGATTGTTAACATTTATATTTTCACTTTTACATTTACACACAAAGTAGCTTTTATTTCACATACATATATAATACTCAAGAGTTATTTCTCATTCACAATGTCAGAAGCTTCAACAGTCATTGTCTGTGTCTTCTTCAGACTCAACAACATCATGACTGCAGTTTCTGCATGTAATGCCATTACAGACTCCACAGGCCGAGATGCACGTGACCCCATTCTTCTTGCAGCTGCAGCGCCGGTTGCTGCAATCTCCATGACAATTACAGCTCGTGAACTGCAATAGCTCCTCAGGAGCTGTGGGTCCAGTGTTGGAACTGGCTCATACCCATGCACACCTATTGTCCATCCATAGTCACTGGGGTTCAGAGACATGCTCTGTAGAAGGCAGGCCTTTGTAAGCAGGCAAAGTTTCTAGTTCCTTCATGAGTTGACAGTACAGCCGTGCGCCCTTGGCATACTGATGATGGCCTGCAGCGGCAAAGATGTGAAGCATCTTGGTAACAATGCAGGACAGATGCCCATTGTGGTCTGCAAGTCACTCGGTTCTGATAAAGACCTTGATCACATCTACCATGTGGTGGTACTCCACCCAGAGTGCAGGTGTTCTTCCTCCTTTTGCGAGTCGTTTGAAGGTTTCTTCAAACCTTTGCTCAAACACTGGCACTACTGGGTCTGAGTGTCTGGCTCCCATCTTCCCATCAGCCACCTTCTCCATGAAGGTCTTCATGTCACCACGCTTCTCCTCAATGAAGGCAAGTTTCATGATGTGTTGATAGATGGCTGCATCGATGAGGAGGTGAACACGGATTGCCTTGTCAAAACATCCTCCATCCATGATGTGGTTGGCTGTCGTACTTCCAGGATAGATCAACTGGATCACATCTAGTAGTCCAGAATCTTCCATGATGTTACCCATTGATCCAAGATAAGACTTCAGCAGGTGAAAACCACCCAACCTTGGAATGACGGGTAGATTTGCCTGCTCTATTATATTCACAGCCTTCAGCCAAATCGGAAGATCAAAGGTCACTATAGCGACCCCAGCGTGCCGTATGCACTCTTTCAGAGTGGTGAAGATGGTGTTGAGGTCATTAGGGTCTCCTTCAATAACTGGGAGGAACTCGATCTGTGTGCTCTGCTTTGCATCATTAGCATGGATTCTCTTCATCCAGCCATTCCAGTTGGAGTGTGGGAACTCAGGATCGTTGGCTTTGATCACCCACCCCGCTGCCCAGAGTGTGTCACCTGGAGTGAGGAGTGGCTGATCATGAGCCAGGGAGGAGGAAAGCTCAGCGAGGGGGAGAAACATGATCGCGTTCGTTCCTATCTGTTTCCTGTTCGTAAATGGAATAATCTTTACTTCAGTTCCTCTCAGGATCTTAGCTTTGTCGAGTGCCTTCAACTTCACCCGGGGGAAAGCTGCTGTTGTCTGTGGATCTGGCAAAGGTGGTGCCGGAGAGGTGACTTCGATCCAACCCATTGAGTGAAAGGGAGTGTTTCCGTGAATAGAGACAATGTTTAAATCTATATTGTCTCCAACAAACTGAGTGACTGCATTGTTTGTTTCCCCAACCTCCATAAAGACCACCTGATCATTACTTGACAATTCACTTTCACCGGCTGGCACTTTGGCTGTCATCACTGATTGATCCTCAAGCGCAGCATCAACCGCAACCTCATCATTGATCTGTTCATCGGTTTCCTCCACAATGGTGTCAAGAGTGCCAGAAGTATCTGGAACATCATCTCCACTCCTACTATTAAGGAAGCAGTATTTGTAGTTTTGTGTCTCCGTGTAAGACTCAGTGTATCCCAGCCGGTGGAACTTGTTGAGCATCCATTTTGACCCAAATCTATGATCAAGTTGTATGGCAAGCCCCATTTGGTGTGGCAATACTCCAGACCGAGGTCGACAGGCCTTAATAAAATTCTGCCCCCAAATGGCAACTCTTTCGTCTGTCTTGACAATCGGTCTCAAGAACATCTGAAGGCTTGCAGGAACAAGTGTCAGCTGACTATCGATGTCAGTCATACTGTGTGTGGTGGGGTATGACTTTGGACCTAAATCAATCAAGGCAATATCATTGGATATGAACTTGAGTGCCGTCTTTATGATCTGAGTCTTCTCATCTCCATGGTCAAGATTAGCATGATGCCCTCGCAGAATATTGTCGGTGCCATCTTTGAGACAGAGTACATCTGCCCTTCTTTCCTGTGTTGTGAAATACAAGGTGTCTTCGTATTTCTCTCGAAGTTTTATCTTTAGCCAATGCTTTGAATAAGAAAGGCTCTTCTCTGGTGACTGATCAAACTCCTGCAGCTTTTCATGGACTTGGTCCATGTTCATTACCCCATGCTCTAATTCTGAGTCTAACCATTCGCAGAATTCAATAAAAACTGCCTCTCGCTCCTCATCAATACTCCTCTGTCCTCTCTTCCTTTTTCCTTCCTCATCAGTCTTGGACAAACTGTCACCTCTCGCAAACATAAGTTTGCATCGCAAATGGTACAGTGTTTCTTCTGCTACCAAGTCGTTGATCCCTTCCAGGCGTCCAGTGACTTCAGTGCCCCAGTCATCCCCGCGACTCCGTGCTGTCTTCAGCAAGCTTGCCTTCAGTGTATCTGCAGTCAAATTATCTGGCACTCTGTATTTCTTTCTAGCTTGTGCTGGATTATTTTTATAGAGCTGGGCTGGTTGGTTGCAAAGAATGCATACATCCTTATACAGGAGGTCAACTGACTGTGATCTTCTAGAACTGCAGCCAGTTGATGAACTGAACTCACAAGTAGTGCGTCTTCTCTTCAGCTTTGATGACTCTTTCTCTGCCTTTGATGCTTGAGCTGACCTCTTGGTGGTTGCAACAAAGTTGTTGTACAGATCATTTTTACACTTCTGGTGGTACCTCAGTTTTCCTTCCTTTTGAGCCTCCTTCATACGTTCCACGACAGTAACATTTTCGACAGTTTCTGCTTGTTTCAATAAAGTTGAGTATCCCTTTGGAGTTGCCTGTATGAGCCTTTCAGCTGGTGTATCTGAGCGTGCACAGATGAAGCAATTGAGCACAGGTGGAGTAACGTCTTCATCCATATTGCTAGACTCCATGTCCTGCAAAGTAGAAAATGAGATATATTTAGAAATTATTTTTCCACAAAGGAGTGTCTGTGGTGAAATATAAATGTTAACAATCAACTCAGAATCATGAAAAACCCTTATTTGACCCCTCATAAGTTACTTAAGGGCCGATTAAAAAAATAAAAATTCTCGAAAATAATTTTTCGGTACCCGAATTCAACAGCTTTTTTTCTGGGTTTCCCACGGGAGTTGACCTTCAACATTTTAACACATGTTATTACACACCTTTACAAACATATTGGTGAAGAAATTTTTGGTAACAATTTAGTTAACAGATTTTCATGTTTCCCTTACTATGGAGGATAAAATCGAATTGAAAATCGAGTTAGTCAATAATTAACCTTAATTTTCTCCATTGACTGCAATGTTAAATTTTAGTTGCTTCAGAACCCCTATTCTCCTACTACGACCTCCCTTTTATCTTCCATGCTACCCCTCCTGCTGTGCGTTCTGCTCCCCCTCCCGCTGTGCATCCTACTCCCCCTCCTTGCCGTTCGTCCCACTCCCCCTCCTTGCCGTGCATCCCGCTCCCACTCCTCGTTGCATGTATTGCTCCCCCTCCTCGTTGTGTCTTGCTCCCCCTCCTCACTGCGTTGCGCTTCCCCTCTTCACTGTGCGTCCCACTTCCCCTCCTCACCATGCATCCCGCTCCCCCTCCTTACCATGCGTCCCGCTCCCCCTCCTCGCCATGCGTCCCGCTCCCCCTCCTCGCCGTGCGTCCCGCTCCCCCTCCTCACCGTGCGTCCCGCTCCTGCTCCTTGCCGTGCGTCCCGCTCCCCTTCCTTACTGTGCGTTCCGCTCCCCCTCCTTGCCGTGGGTGGGGGAGGGGAGAGGGAGGGGTAGGTGAGGGTAGAGGGAGGTGAAAGATATCATACATATACATCTTTTGGGGGGAGGGGCGGTGGCTATGACAGGCCCCTCCGTTTTGGGGAAGGGGGGAAAGGGAAGGAGGAAAAAATTTCCTGTGAAAAGAGTGCTTCATAAGCTCAGTGTTGCACAGGTAAAAAAGGAAATTCTAATACCCTCTGCCACCATCACCAAGTGGCGCTACATGGAACACATTTACATCGGGAATTTACGCCCCTCTCCCGGTCACCCACACCCCTGAATGAGGCCGTGGCCACATAGCCTATGTTGTATTTGTATTTGTACCCCAAGTAAAGTATACAAGCGTTATAGTTGGAGTACCCGACGTTGCTCAAGCGAAAAAGAAACTAACATATTTGAAATGAGGGCAAATATAATGGAAAAGCAATTACATCCAAATCAGAATCCATCACAAATGTCAAATCATCATTTTACCTTTTCGTTGAATATATGCTGGTAAATGTGCCGTTCATCACGTTTCTGAGTTAAGTATGATGACGTTCAGGAAGAAGAAGAAGCCTTACCACCAACTTCGACCGCTTCCGGAATTGTTTTATTATTTGTGTTCAAATGTCTGGCGATTGTTTTGTATTTATTTATGCGAATGTGTACTTGTATATAATTGTCATTAAACAAAAAGGCTTAGGCACTATAAGAGCGATTTTATAAAAAAATATTGTTGCGAATATGGAATTTGGCCTCCATATCCGCTTGTAAATATTCCCCTATTTCCCCAATACTCCCCAACTATCCCCAATCCCCCATTCCCTAGTCCCATTGTCTGTAAACAACACTCTGTAGAACCGACCTTCCCCTTTTTCCCCCATTAAATGTCGTGCCCAGGTCCACCGCATCTCACGTAGACAACTTTCGGACATCTTGCTAGTTATTCTTAGTCTATGTCAGTTAAGGACTCCTTTCCATTAATTCTGACTCTTCGTTGCACCAGAATGTGATTATATGGCACCAGTAGTGAGTTTAGGACCTTCCCATACCTCCTTCCATCTTCTTCCCCAAACAACAACAACTACAGCTACAACAACAACTACAACCACGGCGCGCGGGGGGAGTGTGCGTCCTCCCACCAGCTCGGTTAGCCGCCATGACCATGCGCTCCACGGGGTTACCACGAAGGGGCTCCCTGTCAGCCCCTCGTCAAGGGCGGAGCCGGTAACCCCCCCGCATGCACCCAATGAGAAGCAACGAGCCGATTCCATCTGGGGCGGAGCTAACGAGCCGAGGGCGTGTCACTCCCCGCCGGATATACGCAGCGACTTACCGGATGTGAGGTGAGATGCGCCCCGAGCTTGAGAAGACAAGAGAGCCACCTCCGAGCGCTGAGAGACCTCCTGCATCTTTTGGGCCGCGCTATCCTGTCCCTGAGCACAAGGTGCACCTTGTGCTGGCCATCGAATACCCGCTTTCCTTGCCATCAATCCCCGTGTGAGTCAGTTTTTGTCCTGTTTCTCTGTGGTCTGTCGGGAATAATATAAGATTGTGTCTAAGTGCCTATCTTCCTTTGCTGTCCCTCTTGTAGTTGTAATCTAACCTTCCGAACGAATATAACCTCCTCCGGAGGTCTTGAGAACCGTATCCCTGGTGTCGTGTCATTTTAATCCCAGCCGTGTGTCTTTTCCTTCATTGACCTAGCGTAGCGCGATTAGTCAACGTTCGGGTATAATCGGGTAACTTGTGCAGACGTGGTCATACCAAACCGCTCGGTAAATAACATCCACCACCACGTCTGTAACAATTGGTGTCGAGGAGTGGAATTCGAACCCGGGACTAAATTTATTAGGCCCAAATTTGTAGTAGAATCAATTCGGAGCGCGTTTCCCGCGCGAAATTATAACGGCGAAATTTGAATTTGTTTTACAAAAATAAAAACCCGAATTTTGAAAGTCGCGCTATGGCAGACCAAGACAGCTGGGGTCCGGTAGGGGAGAGTGAGGCAGGGTCGGTCCAGGACCAAATTGAGGGACGCGAGGAGAGCGAAGCAGTGAGGGCGGCAGGGTCGCAAAATAGCGTTGTCACGCACGAGGTGGCCACGGCGTCCACGCCCGTGACCGTGGCAGCGCCCCTGGTGGATCCGAACCTTTTTATGTTGCAAATGAGGGCCCTTATGGAACAAATGGGTGAGCGATTGGAGGGCCAAATGGGGGCCCAGATCGGAGGGTTAGGGAGTAGAATAGAGGGATTAGACAATAGATTAGGGGAAATACAGGAGGGGTTAATGGGGGTAGAAAACAGAATGGCCGCTCAAGAGAATCAAATGGAAGGGATGCAAAAGGGGTTAGAGGGGGTAGAAAATAGAATGGCTGCCCAGGAGAATCAGATAGAGGGAGTGAAAAATGGGTTAGAGGGGGTAGAAAATAGAATGGCTGCCCAGGAGAATCAAATGGAAGGGATGCAAAAAGGGTTAGAGGGGTTAGAAAACACCATGGAAGGCAAATTGAGGGACATGAGGGACCAAGCGGAAAGGGAAGTTAACCAAATGGGGCAGCAGATAGAGGGGGTCAGAATGGGGGTAGAAACCAAACTGGATGCTCACAGGGAGGAAATGGAGCAGATGAGGGTGGCATCTGGGCAGGAGATGCAAGTGATGGGAGAGGAGATCAGAAGAGGAGTGAGTGAGGAGGTCGGAGGAGTGCGCGAGGAGGTGAGGCACTGTAAGGAGCACATGGAGAAGGAGGTGAGAAAGGGGACTGTAAAGTTACAAGGGGGCATAGAGGTCCTGACGCAGGAGGTGGAACAGCTGACGGAGGGACAAAAAGAAGTAACGGAGCAGGTTCAAAGGAACACTGCGGTAGTAGGAGGATTAAAAGCGACACAGAAAGAACTAAAAGATGACTTGATAGCGACGAAGAGGGAATGTCAGATGGTACGTGAGGGACTGACAACGAGGTTGGACGAGGTGATAGAGGTAATGGAGACGAAGGACCGGCAGGTGAGGACGCACATGGAAACGGTCAAGGTAGCCTTAGAGGATGAGCTTGAGGAGACGTACTGGGGAATAAAAGAGGTGAAGCAGAAATTAGAAGAAGTGGAAGAAGGGATGAGCGAAATTAAGAAGCGACGGAGAGAGGATAAGGAAGAGATAAAAGAGGAAGTAAAAGAATTGGTCCAAAGTCTGTGTTTGGATCGTGATGATGTGCTCATTAACCGGATGAGGGATTCGCAGGTGATGGAGGAGAAGCGAAGAGGAAGAGGACCCGGTGTAAGTGGTGACCAATATGGTCGTGCGTATGATGCGCCAGGGGATTTAAGAAGCTTGGGGGTCGAGATGGACCCGGGTGTTCGTGAGAGGCCACTGGTGAAGTGTGCGACAGGTCTGGTGTGCGAAAAAGGAGGTGTGCGAGGAAGTCCGACTCTGGGGTGTGTGAGGAAAAAGTGCGTGCCAAGGAGTGAGGGTGCTGGCGAGAGTGAGTCGGTCGTAGCGCGTGTGCGAGGGGGCACATGGAAGCGCGGTGTGGTGAGTGTTACAGAGGGTGTGACGGGAGAGTGTGCGCAAGGGTGTGCGCGAGAAAGGTGTGTGACGGACAGGTGCATGAGGAAAGAGTGCGCTGTCAAAGGCAAGGAAGAATGCACACCTGTGGTGAGTGTTACAGAGGGTGTAACGGGAGAGTGTGCGCGAGAAAGGTGTGTGACGGACAGGTGCATGAGGAAAGAGTGCGCTGTCAAGAGTAAGGGTGAGTGCGCTGTCAAGAATGGTGGTGAGAGTAGTAAGAGTGACAAGGAGCGTGAGTTGGTTGTGACAGGTGAGCGAGGATGTACACCTGGGATGGAAGGATGCACACCTGGAATGGTAGAGCGTGAGTGGGAATGCACGCTGGAATTGGTAGTAAGGCACGTGGTTGGGTGTGCGAATGAGAGCACACCTGTGATTGTCACAGAGGAGGTGACCGAGGAAGGGGCGCGAAGAGGTGTGTTGGTGAGGTGTGCGAGCGGCGAATGTGTGCCAAGGTGTTCGGTGGTCAGGTGTGTGACCAAGGCTGTGAGTGGAATGAGAGTACCGAGGTGTGTAAGGAACGGTACGAGGGGCATGGAAACGGCTGGATGTGTGAGCAAGGAACGGGCTGCGGGGTGTAAGAATCCAGGTGAAGCATCGACGGTAACCAGGTTAGAGGTTAGGTCGACTTTTAGCCTAATCGGGCCCTCGGTGCGTGCAGGGCCTCGCTTTGAACGGCCGCGTCCGTGCTCCACAAGGCGGAGCTGGCAGCCCGATAGAAAGGGTCGTCATGGCGACCACCTCTTGGTGAGACGTGCCGGCAGGTCGAGATCGGGCAATTGGATGGCTCCACGCCGAGGGGGTGCGTGGGATCTCGGCCCGGGTAAGCCCCCGTCCCTGCACCGAGTGCCGGACGCATCCAGCCGCTGGCACAGAACAACCCGCATTCATGGCTTGGCTTTACGAAGCCGGGCTTTGGACAGGGATTGGCGCACCGAGAGGTATTAGTGAGTAGACTGGGTGATGAGGTTAGTGTTTTGGCCCCAAAATTAGAGAAAAACAAAATTTGATGATTGGCAAAGGATTGGCAGTAATGATTGGCAGATGATGGGTAGTGATTGGCAAATTTTTGATTTGTTGGAATTTGATGCGCAAAATTGGTAGTGAGAGACCCCCGATGTGGTGGGATGGCAAATCCACCATCCCTCACAGAAGGTTGGGGGCAAAGGAGCACTAGATTATGGGGTGTATGGCAGTGAAAACTAGCCCGGGTGGGTTAGGTTCTATTGATAGGGCCCTAGAAGATGACATTAGGTAACGTTAAGTTTAGTTAGTGACTGATACCTGTAGTGGGGACGCAGGTAGATTAGTATGGATGATAATGACGAGGGAGCGCAATAGTTTAAAGGGACGACTGGGAAGCGCAAGTTTCAGAAGGGAGTAGTTAGCTGAGATGATGCCGTGTGTGTGAGAATTGAACAGGTGTGATTGCACAGGTGTGCAACTGGACAGGTGTGTGGAGCCGTGTATGAGTAGTGAGTGTTGTGGATCAGCGCGAATGCGCTTGGGGAGAGAAGGGTGCAGGTGGCACCAGGTGTGAGAGCACAGGTGTGCAAGTACAGGTGTGTGGAGAGAGTTGGAGTAAGTGGTACGGAGTGGTGTGCATGGTGCGAAGGTGTGGATGGGGGAAGAGTGGACCCTTTTCACGAGTACCCGGGGCGGGTAGTGTAAGTGTTAGGTAGAGGGTACAGGTAAATTGTGGTTGGATATTGGCATCTGTGGTGCGGTTGCAGAATGGTGTTGTGAATGGGTGCATTAGTGTTGTGGAAATGGCTGGGCGTGTAGCCTGTTAGTGTGTGTAGTTGGTTGGGCACTCCACCACTGTGAGGATGTCGGCCAGGTGAGGCCGCAGGTGGGCTCTGGGAGCCGGTAGAGTTGTGGATGGGGCCCGAGGATCCGGAGGATGGACCCGGGTAGCCCAGTGCCAGAGAGGGCACCGAGTGGGGAGAGCGCCAGAGGGCCTTCCCCAGGTAGTTAGGTTAGGGTAAGGAGCAGGTAAGCTCGGAGGCAACTGCAGTGGTGGAGGTGTGCAGGTGGGTAGACCCACTGGGAGAGGTACACGCCACAGCCCAGAAATTGTGCGAGGGCACCGGGAGATGAATCGGGGGAGTGAGACCCCAAATTGAAAAGCACCACAGTTTGGCCAATGGGAATTGGTTTTTAGAACCCATAGTGTAAGAGGGCCAATGGTTTGGCAGGGAAAGACCCCGGGTAATGTAAAGTTGTTAAAGTCATTTAGGAAATAGTTAGGATTGATGAACCTGTCGCATCATACGCAGCCACTTACCTGAGGTGATGATGATGACTCCACACCTGTGTTTTCTTTGTTTTGTTGCAGGAAATGAGATTGCTGTGGATTTGTGAGACGCATCACGACGTGGATGAGACATTGGGGTGATTCCATCTCTCCCTCCCTAGGAGGGACTGATGATGAATTGGTGATAGCAAATTATGATGTTGAGTTGGAGATGGCAAATTTTGATGAGAGTTGAAAATGGCAAATTTGATTGGTTAGGAGGGAGAGAAGACGAATTTGGTTTATGGGAGGAACGGGGAAGACAGTAGGGATGTTTGTTGATTTGTAAAGTAGATGTTTATGGGTAGTGTTGTGTTTTGTGGATACAGTAAGGGGTAAGGGAGGGGCCATGTAGGTTACCTGGTGGGGGGGGGGGCGTACGGTAGGAACGTACCTGTCTCACCTGGTTCCCATGTGCCCCCAGTGTGCATTACCTTGCATTGCGTGCACTTTTGCGCCCTTACTACCTTACTCACTTGTCTGCTTCTTTTGTCTCCCACCTCCTAGGATCTGGCTTTGGGGCAGAGAGAGAGGAGAGAGAGGTGCTGGCTCCGCAGTTGTGGGCCTGCACTTTCGCTGCTTGCTGCCTGGATCGATACACCATATGGACCGCAATGTTTGTGGCCACCCACAATGGACCGCAGTCTTTTGCGGCCAAGCACCACCCGTGGATGGACCTATGGGTCAACGTGGCACCTATGCCATACAAGGTGAACCACTAACAGTTGGCCCCCTGACGGCCACAATAGAGAAATGGACGCGGTTGGCGCCTTTCTTTATTTTTGAAAGAAGTAAGAAGGCCAAGTGCACCACACGAAGGCAAGACCAGCGGCAGAACATCGGCCGGCTGCGACACCACACAATGATTCATAAACACTTTATTGGTGCACCGGATGGTGCTCACTGTGTGATGGGGTGGTGCTTGATGCTTGGAAGGGGTGCTCTGCACATTATTAAAGGCCGTAGGCCACAGAGCACTCGTGGGTTGGTGTATCGATGCTGGCATGCGTGCTCTCTCTATGCATAACATCTGCATGTGTTCCTCCAAAAACAGGTCCTGGATCGTAGTGTAAATATCAGCGTAGTCTTGTGTAAATAATGCTCCCTACCGGCTGTATGTTTAGTTTGAGGATTCTTTCCGGATTCGGTTATCCTGTGGGTGTGTTTCTGTGAGGAGAAGGGTGCAACGTCGCAGGGGGACATATTTACTCATTTGTGAATATCTGTAAAACTGTCGCACTCAGGGTAGAGTTAATAGTAGAGGGAACTACATTACGTGCCACACTAAAGTAGGTAAAAATTTATCGGGTCGGGACGCCCCGAGGGTAGAGAAGGGTGCAATGTTGCGAATATGGAATTTGGCCTCCATATCCGCTTGTAAATATTCCCCTATTTCCCCAATACTCCCCAACTATCCCCAATCCCCCATTCCCTAGTCCCATTGTCTGTAAACAACACTCTGTAGAACCGACCTTCCCCTTTTTCCCCCATTAAATGTCGTGCCCAGGTCCACCGCATCTCACGTAGACAACTTTCGGACATCTTGCTAGTTATTCTTAGTCTATGTCAGTTAAGGACTCCTTTCCATTAATTCTGACTCTTCGTTGCACCAGAATGTGATTATATGGCACCAGTAGTGAGTTTAGGACCTTCCCATACCTCCTTCCATCTTCTTCCCCAAACAACAACAACTACAGCTACAACAACAACTACAACCACGGCGCGCGGGGGGAGTGTGCGTCCTCCCACCAGCTCGGTTAGCCGCCATGACCATGCGCTCCACGGGGTTACCACGAAGGGGCTCCCTGTCAGCCCCTCGTCAAGGGCGGAGCCGGTAACCCCCCCGCATGCACCCAATGAGAAGCAACGAGCCGATTCCATCTGGGGCGGAGCTAACGAGCCGAGGGCGTGTCACTCCCCGCCGGATATACGCAGCGACTTACCGGATGTGAGGTGAGATGCGCCCCGAGCTTGAGAAGACAAGAGAGCCACCTCCGAGCGCTGAGAGACCTCCTGCATCTTTTGGGCCGCGCTATCCTGTCCCTGAGCACAAGGTGCACCTTGTGCTGGCCATCGAATACCCGCTTTCCTTGCCATCAATCCCCGTGTGAGTCAGTTTTTGTCCTGTTTCTCTGTGGTCTGTCGGGAATAATATAAGATTGTGTCTAAGTGCCTATCTTCCTTTGCTGTCCCTCTTGTAGTTGTAATCTAACCTTCCGAACGAATATAACCTCCTCCGGAGGTCTTGAGAACCGTATCCCTGGTGTCGTGTCATTTTAATCCCAGCCGTGTGTCTTTTCCTTCATTGACCTAGCGTAGCGCGATTAGTCAACGTTCGGGTATAATCGGGTAACTTGTGCAGACGTGGTCATACCAAACCGCTCGGTAAATAACATCCACCACCACGTCTGTAACAATATAAAAAACTAACTTTTTTTTTTTTCAAAAAAAAGAAAATTTGCCTGAAAAACTCCCAGGCACTCGCTGATGAACCTCTGAAAGTTTGACGAAAATCCGTTCAGCCATCTCTGATAAAAATGGCGACACAGACACACCGACCAACGGCTCTCTTATACAGTAGATGTCCACTTGCCTCTATGTTGCCGGCACCTCATCTGTAATATCTGCAGTATCACAAAGTAAACATGATGAGGCACAAACTGTAAATTCCAGCAATCCCATACATGATGTCTTCACGTGTTCCATATTATATTGTTGCGGACCTCCAACGTCGGCCACGAACTTACCAAGGGGGGATTAATCCCCTTGTCTTTTTACTAGCGGACGCGATCCGGGGCTATTACGTTCCTTCCGGTCGGTGTTAAATAGGGTTGTAAGCCGAATTAGTCTTATTACCTAAGTACTAACACCGGCTGTGAAGCAAGGAAATAACCCCACCCAAACCACGGTTTCAGTGGACACGCTGAGCGAAAGCGAGCCGCGATTCGGGCCGTTAAGGGGAACTAACCCGATTGGAGCAGTTCCTGATCGTGCCACGCTTACCCAATGGAGAAATCACTAAGATTAAGAGGAAACAGGAAGAACAGGTAATTTATTATACACTTTGTACAAAGAAGAGGAAGAAGAAGCAGAAATGTACAGTGAAGAGGAAGAAGCAGATACACAGGGCAGCCTTATAACGGTCTTATACTTATCCCTGGACACAGGCCCGTTCACACTCAGACTCACTCACACGGGGTTGTAGATGGTCGGGTTGAGGGTCCACCGATGGCGTCCACAGCTCGCTCCGGTCCCCGACTCGTACCACAAAGCAGCTGGTGATGGTAGACGGCAGGCAAGATCGCCCCGTTTCGGTGGCGCGGATCGGACAATTATACTGGGGGGTGGGGGGGAATCGGTAAGCTGGCGATTATACTGGCGTACGTAATAGTTGTACCGGCGCCTTATACGCGCTCCCGGTATAGCTCGGTACAATGCGCCACTTCCCCAAGTCCTCTGCAATGCGCCGCTCCGGCAATGCTTTCCCAATGATGTCACCAAAGCGCCTTTCCCAATCGAGTCCTTGAAACCAGCAATGCAATGCGCTCCCACCAAGTCCTTCAGAGGGCTCTCTTCTCAATACTCTTCACACGAACTTGACGAGCGCCTCTCCCTTCTCATAACTCTCTCAAGACTCGAGCGCCTGCCTCTCCCTTCTCATAACTCGAGCTCAGCGCTTTCCTTGGGGATCTGACTCAGCGCATGTCCTCCTCATAACTCTGAACTGCGACCTCACGAGCGCCTCTCCCTTCTTATCACTCAGGTTGGGGCCTCGCGCAACGGGTTTTATTGCCACGCCCAGCGAACCCTCTGGAACCTCTAGCCACACCCCGTCAGGCGATGTCGCCTCAGCCCTGATTGGTTGTTGGGGTCTTACCGGCTCCACCCTTGATGGCTGCCTGATGTGGCCACACCCCCACCCTTGCGCTCCGCCCCCTTTTTGGGCCTTACCTCGTGGCATTTGGGCTGGTTTCAGCATCCTAATGCGAGGGGCAATGGGGTGCAGACTGGATGGGCGCAATGGGGAATTGGGTGCAGACTGGATGTTGTGCAATGGAGTCGATTGGAGGGAGGCTGCAAACTGAACGGGGCCTACTCTTATTTGTTTCACACAACGCAGATGATAACTATTGGAAATGGCCTTATCTCACATATACTAAGAAATAACTAACGTTCTAAGGTGACCTACGTGTTGCATGTGGCCTAACTATGGGGTGCAACCGTTAACCTTTAATGATGTTACCTGTGTGGGTTCTCAAAACCGCAACAATATATTGTTTTTCATTACATGTTGAGGTTCATGATGATTGCTTGAGAGAAACCAGCCCACATTGAGCTTGCGTACAAATCTTCTGTGCAGGTCTTGCGTATTCTCAATGTGGACCTGGAGCCCAGGAAAGCTTCTATTGGGGAGGGTTTTCCTGCTTTGCGAGAGCTTGTCTTGGCATCAGTCAATGAAGGTATTTACATTGATGATGCCCTGCTGTTCGCAATGGCTGGATGTTCCACTCACTTACAAGTACTCGATCTCCGTGGCTCAAATCGGGTAACCCCACAAGGCTTGATGGCTCTCCCGTCTGAAGGTATGCTATTTGTGTGGGCCAATGGATGAAAATGTTTTGTGAAAGTCTGTACAGTGCATGCTAAATGATTCATTTTGGGATATGCCGACACTTGTGTGTGTGTGTGTATGTATATATATATATATATATATATATATATATATATATATATATATATATATATATATATATATATATACACATCTTCTTACTCCTCTCACCTACTCGTCTCCCTCATTTCCACTTCTGAGTTTTACTACACCTGCTGAGATCCTTCTCTCCCAATTCTCTCCTTGTATTGTGGTGTATCCATTAGTTGGCCCACACTGTATTCCCTTTGCCCCATTTCCTCTGTTGATCCATTGCCCTGTGTGTTTTGCTCTGCCCATGAGCCTCAATATCTGTAGTAAGAAAAGAAAAAAGAAAAAAAACAAGGTCATCCCAAAAGTTCTCTCAACCCACCTACAAAATATACATTGTACCTATGACAAACTATATTCATGTCATATTATTCTTCATCATCTCCATCCTCTTCAAATATTTTCCAGTGATCATTCAACTGTTCATCCCATTGCAGAACCCTTCCTTCACAAGTGTCCCTCAACACAGATTTTGATGTTAACCTTTTCATTGGATGCAAAATGTCATTTCCTAATTCCTCTTCATTTTGGGGCATAAGTGAAAGTTGCATGGACATTAAACCAGTCATCACATTCCCCAGGACTCTTAGCAGGTTGTGTACATTGTGGTGGATGACGGATGCTGAATGGAAGCTAGATGCTTTTATCGCATTGCAGTTCAAGCCCCCCAGTTCTCAGATGATCATGAAAAACTGTATGGTAGTTGTGTCCGTTCGCTGTTACACCCTGTATCACTGCCCACTCACTGCACATGGTACTTAATTTCACTCAGATTAGGGAGCATTTTGTGATTAGGGAGTGATTTTGGGAGCATTTTAATGACTGTTTGTTTTATTCTCCTAATTCCATATTATTTTACTTTTATCCTCAGTTATTTATTGTTTTTTTATTCGGTGGAGTTGCGGTCTTTGCCTAGGTGATATTAGTTTGATTTCCTCTATTTTCTTAGCCAGCAGCTCCTCTTCAAGCCTATGCAGTTCATTGTCAACCTCTTCTTCTTCTTCATTCTGGTGTTGTCCATTATTCTCATCCTCATTGTGATTTATCTTTGTTGCTCTTATTTGTTTTGATTGCAATGGTGCTATTTCAACTGACTTCGTAACTTTGAGTTGTTCTTCCTCTAGAGGTGTTGCTGCAGCATTTACTTTTGTCAATCTTTGATTCCGTTGTGGAGTTTCCAATTTTGTTTCCTGATTCAATTCGCCAATCTGTTGCCCAATCTCTGTGTCTGTTATTGGAATTAAACTCGAAATCCCATCTGCTTCTGCTCTCCTCTCTTCCTGTTCTATTTTCTGTGCAACAACATTAAGTTCTGTCGGTTGCTCCTTTTTTTGGGGAGTTTGTTCTCTGGTAATCTTATCCCATACACATGTCCTGCCATTCCATTTTGGCATTGGTGTTAGTTCACCATATGTAGGTGACCAATTATTTCTTATTGCCTTGTCAGTTTGTTCATCTCTTATTTTGAGTTCTTCCTCTGTGAATATTTTCTGCTAGAAGAAATTGTTTTTCCTTGAATTTAGTGTTGCTTGATTTAAATTAACTTTATCAGGGCACATTCTTTGGAATATCTATTCCCAGGTGTTCGGATTTTCTTTTCTCACGCCTTTTCATTTGGCATACTCCATTGCCCACAATAAGGTCCATTTTTAGCCGCGTCGCAGACGCTGCTAATAGAGTGCCCTCTGCTGTTGTTGTTGTTCTTCTTGTTCTTCTTCTTCTTCTTCTTCTTGTTCTTGCAGGGAAGACAAAACCTCAAAGCTCCACCCATTCTGGGAACCATAGCTCCACCCATTTTGGGAGAGGCTTCATATAAACAAATATCCACCATTTTATTAACTCGCATAGCTTTGAGGCCTGTTTTGTAGGCCCGTGGTGTCTTCCTCTCTCACACAGTTTTATTTCAAATCAAATTCGATATATCATTTCATTTTTCACAGTCGCTAACATAGTTTTAGACTCGGTTGAAAAAAAACGGAAAGAAAATCCGATGAAAGTTGCCCTTTATAGAACGAAATGAATTCTCAAAGGCCTGTAACTTCAGGTCCATTGAGATTTTTTTTTTTTTAAATCGCGGCATGGTCAGTCATACACCGCCTGAAATAACAGATGGGAAAATGCCGAGATATATTAAAAATTCGTCCATTTGATGACAATCGTCACGATGAAATATTTAATGTATACGTCGTCACAATAATGTGGAGAGAGGAGCATAGCTTCGTTCACGTGTCGCCACATACGGGAAATTGCCGAGATATATATTTTTTAAATCGCGGCATGGTCAGTCATACACCGCCTGAAATAACAGACGGGAAAATGCCGAGATATATTAAAAATTCGTCGCCACACACGGGAAATTGCCGAGATATATTTTCACTTTGCACAAAAATAACATCAAGTAATCGAATCAATAGGAATGTCCTGTGCCTATAACATCGACGTTATAGGCACAGCTGCATCTAGGCATTGTGTAACATCGACGCGGCTTTTGTTTTAATTAAAACATTTTGTACTTGTTCCTTCTTTGTCCAGCTTTTTGTCTTCTAGTTAGGTGGATATGTGGCCAAATATAGGAGGATTGTGGCTTTGGTGGTAAAAGCACCAAAATTGGCACATTTGAAGGTTATTATATACTAAACGATTTCAGATATGGGGCCAAGCTCAAATTTTTCCCTGGGTGCCCAGAAATGGCAAAATCCAATATGGCCGCCATTCAAATTGTGAGAAATTATGAAGTCTAATATCTTTGCCAATAAATGACATATCAAGACGAATATAGTATCTATTTATATGTTTTCAGCTATGATTAATTCAATAGAATCATCGTTTTGATGATAACATGTACACAAATCAATATGTCAGACAAAATATGTAAATTAGTTCGTGAAAAATGGGAAATGCAGCTATTTTTCAAGGTTTAGAAAATAATTTAACACACATGTATAAACAATCACATACTTTATTGTCAAAGAATATGACACCATAATATATAACCATGTGTGTATACATGTATATCGTTATTCAAAACACTAACATAGAAATGAACAATATTTTTTTAATGTGACCAGACGAGGAACAAAACAGCATACCAACAAAATAAGCAAAACAAAATGTTGAATAGACCATATATATCAAAGAAAAAATCTAGCACTGAGTGGCACACTTATTGACACATTTACTGTATAAAAGAACGTAATTTTTGTATATAATAATAACTGATACCAATAACTGGACAAAACCTACACTACGAATCATTTGGTAATTACATACGTGTAGATCTACGTGTTCACACAAATCAAGAATAGTTAGCAACGGAACAACTAAACAACACAACTTAATTGCTATCATTATGATCACAATTACCAGCGCAGTTGCAGAGTGACGTGCACTTCAGATCAGCTTTGACACATTTGCAGAGTCCCCTGCATCCCTTCTTTCAGCCACACCATAGCAACTCTGAACAGGACACTGCTGCTTCTGGCAACAATGTCCACAATGGCTCCCATCCTCGTGAAGTATTCTTTTTCCATCCCCATGACTCTGGCGAAGGAACATCTGGAGCTCGTATGTGTGCCTGCCCCCAAACATGTCCTCCCTGGTAAATGGCACGTTTTGCGTGCTGCAAAAGCGCTGCGCTAGTTGGTGGGATGGCATCGATGGATCTTGCTTTGGTAGTGAATAGATGTCTCCTGACTGAGTCAGCAGTAGCTTCAAAACTCGTTCTGTCATATAGCAGCACTACGTACAACTCTAGTACTGACATACAATCATCATTGAAGCTTGCTGGCATTGCAACAAGTTTCGCAAATACTGCAGTATCTGCATTGACTGATTTCCATGTGTCAAAGGCAGTTGTCTTGCCCCTTCCAGCAAAGGAAGAGACCGTGTCACAACCAGTGAATGCGTGGAACATGGGAAGAGCTCGTGCCTTTTCTGCACCCAAAGATGTGGCGATTTGATGAGCTGGGATGTATCGAAGGTGTTTGCCAGTACCAAACGCTATCCAAAGTTGCGTGTTCTTGAGTTGCACAACAGTCGAGACAGCCAGGACGACGACATCCGTGTCCACTGTACGCAGCATCAGCCTGCGATAACCTTTCTCTGCTGCATCCATGACGTGCAGAAACATTCTGGTGTCGGCCTCTTCGTGAGTACAAGGTGCCAACGATGAGACATCCTGATGAACACGAGAACAAAGCACATCCTCGCCGCATGTTGAGAACACTTCCTTCTCTGTCGAAAGATTTTCCACTACTTGATGTGCCAAGAAATCAAAGAGCTCAGTCTTGTTGTCATCTATTCTCAGAAACTCCTGCCAGTTTCCTGGGATTGAGTTGGCTGTTGTGACACGCCTTCTGATGCCCTTTCCTCGTTTCTCTCTTGTTATATACTTTAGACTATCTTGGCGATACACATCCCAAATAATGTCAACTCTGTTGGATTTTGCCAACTGTGCCTTGATGTACGGCAGGAACACTAGTGTGGCGTAGTCTTAGAAGGTTTTCGCTCCCACTGGCCTCAGCATATTGACGATAGCAGCTCCATCCAGTATGATGACGTCGACTGTTGGTGCCTCGCCTTCAGATGTACAAAGCTTCTCTAGACAGTCGGTTAGATCCGCTTTGGTACCAAGCCGTAGTTTTCCCAACTGAGACAAGGCTGGCGGGTATGCATGGTTTTCATGCTTGAAAAAGTTTTCCAAATCACCGTCACGTGTTTGACATGCGATGTAAAGCCTGGAGAACAGTGCACAGTCACTCTTGAGCGATGCTACCATCTGTGTCGCTTTGGATGGAGTCCTTGTGGGTGGCCGGCTGAACAAGGCCAATCTGTTTTTGGGAATCGTATCCGATACAGGTGTTGTTCACTCAATTAACCGCTGAGTGACATAGCTGTCATATTGGTCCTGGCCCAGCTTCTCTATCCCACGAAAAGTTTTAGCTACAGCTTGATCTGGGATGTCTCTGGTATCTAGAACCAGAAGGTCGCCACTGTCTTCCATGAATGGATTACCGAGGTCTTTGATTACTTGCACAAGAGCCCTGATCTCGCTGGCAAAGGAGACTTGTGCGGATGGTGTATGCTCATGATGCCTGACTTGGTCTTTCCCAGTGTTGTTATCCAAGCAAACTGTTTCGAAACTGTCTATAGCCCTCGCGATTTCTGGTCCAGCTACCATCCACCTCAGTGGAGCTCTAGGAGTTTGCATCAACCCGATTGCCCCACCATCTCCCTTGACGATTTTGTTGTTTTGTTCATGTGCTTGGTCGATAGCCATGGCTGAGAAGGGGCGAGTCGTCTTATGAACAATGAAGCTGCCTTGATCGAACTCCTTTGCTACTTGTGGAAGTCGTTGGTGTAGTGTTGTCATATCACGTATGTGCACGGGAACCCATCGAGCATAGTGAGTGTGGTCCAAGGCAAAGAACCAAGGAGCTAATGCCTTCAGCACAGGAACGTAGAGTGAAAAGTTACCATCACGAAGTGACCGGACATAGACCAGGAGGAGACATTCCAGGTGCATGACCATATACCAGTAGTGGAACTGTGGAGAAACCTCAGCTTGCTTCACACACCAATCATCAAACGACAGTGGTGCACTTGTTTCCATGCTATACACATCATAAGCTGTTTGGAGCAAAATTGATAATGCACTGGAGGTGACTTGGTGTGCATCTCGAGTGCGCTTGACATGGGCACCTTTGAGAAAGGAGTCAGCCGTTCCTGCTGTCGCAATACCTGCTTGGGTAAGAACATTTGTCCAGCCACTGCCATCCAGCAAATCCCCGAGAGTGGTCAAAGCAGCCATTTCTATATGCAACCCTCCAAGTAGGATGACAAAGTTCTCTTCACCGTACACTTCTGGCCAGTACACTTCTGGCCAGTATGCCGTACACTTCTGGAGTCAGGATCGTGTAGGTTTCCGGAAGTTGTGGTATCTTCTTGTTTTGTTGTCCCTGGTTGTAAGTTAGCTCTTTCTCGCTTGGTGCCATCAGTCTCTTTTTTACGATTTTGGAACAGCGATATGCCAGTGCCATGAAAGGAATCACGAGCAGTGTTCGAGCTGGGATTGTGGTCAATGTTATCCACCGCCGCAGTCGTGAAGAGACCATCTCGAAGAATGAGGGGGCATACAACACCATCATTTTCATGTTGGCCATATCCATGGATATATCCATAACCCTGTCATATGATATTGATAGTCCGAGATGGAACAAGGTATCAACAAGTTCACGTTTTCGTGTGTGTGCATGAATCATCATACCGAGGTATATTGGCAGTGGCGTCTCTCTGTTCTTATTGTGATGAGTACCAGTGGAACCTCGGCGTCTTTTCACGTAGCTGTTGTACTGCAGCAATTGTGCCATACTGAGCGTTGCTTGTCTCACCTTCTCAGTTTCTTTATTCATAATGTTTGGGCCGTCCATTATCATGCTAACTAGTGCCACCAGTGACCTGGGAACAGCCTGTTCTTGGCAGCCTTTGCTAAAGGACCCATCAAATGTTGCTTGCATTTCCAACATATCTCGACGAATGAGTTGTGCTGCCTTAGCTAAACATATAGCTTCGTCGTCGCAGTTATCCATACTCGAATTCATCAGTGCAAATCCAACATCATCATCAAAACTGAGTAGAACGTCTCGGCCTTGCTTGTAGGCCCAGATTCCAGGGACATTAGCAAGTATTCGATCTTTTAAGTCTGAAGAGTGGATACGGCCAGTTACCTCAACCCCCAGGTGTCTCAGTCGATCAGTGTATAACTTGAGAAGATCTGACAACTTGCATATTGGGGCAACCGATTGCTCTACCATCTTTGTGTCTTCTATGTAGCCTAAGAGTTCCGCCAATGCTATGCCATGAGATACTCCATCTGTGTTCCTTTGTCGATCTACGGCTGTTTTCCTACTGGCTGCGTTGTACAATTTCACAAGGCATGGTGCATGATATTTGGCATCTTGTGCCACCAGGTCGCCGGAGCTAAGTTTTGCAATGAGTTCTTGATCTTGAAGCTTCAGGGCGCATTGCTTAACTCGATAGGTCAGTTTGGGCATCATGGCATCATGCAGAGAGGCACGTTCCGTTGCAACTTCATCACAGAAGAAACATACATCACCTTGAGAAGGTCGGTCTTTTCGTGAAAACTGTCGCCGCGTGTAAGGGCGATCTTGGGTGTCACTTTCACATGGAGGTATTGCAGCTGTCTGAAGTCGTGCTAGACGACTTGAAGAACACTTCAAACGGCAAGATGAGTGCCACTGAGCGCTATGTTTGGCAAGTGTCTGAGGGATACCATCGCCATCATCGAATTGTGCTATGTCCACGCCAACTGGCTGTTCACCTAATTCTCGAAACGTTGTTAAATTGTCACCCACACGGTCATACCCAGCCCCAACATCTGTCCGCTTCGATTTTGCTGGGCACTGGAGAGGCTCTGAAGAATGTTCTTGGCAAAGGGCACAACGACTCCAATCGATGGGAGGATAGCCAACTGCCGATGTAGATGGTTGCAGACTGACATCTTGTACGATCTTACATCGCTTCTTTGCCGGCATGGTGGATTCTACTTCTGATCAGTCACCTGAAATAAGAGAAGTATTATATTAATATATATTATATAATATATATATATATATATGTTATATATATTATATATATATTATTAATATATATTATATATATGTATTATAATATACTAGCGGGGTCACCCGTGGGAATCCCACGGGCATGGATGTGTGTGACATTTCGACATATTGAGTTATATGCTGCACATTCATTTTTACAAAATGGTTACTGGCAAGTCATCAGATCCAGAAATGGTGTGAATTTAGTTATTTCACATAATATGTGACCCCTCACTCCTCTCCACCTGACACTCTCCTGTCTCCACCTGACACTCTCCTGTCTCCACCTGACACTCTCCTCTCTCCACCTAGCACTCCTCTCCTCTCCAAACCCTCACATCCCTCTCCTTTCCAATCCCTCACCTCTCCAATCCCTCACACTCCTCTCCTCTCCAATCCTTCACACGCCTCTCCAATCGCGCCTCACACTCCTCTCCAATCGCGCCTCACACTCCTCTCCAATCGCGCCTCACACTCCTCTCCAATCGTGCCTCACACTCCTCTCCAATCGTGCCTCACACTCCCCTCCAATCACTCCTCTCCAATCGTGCCTCACACTCCTCTCCAATCACGCCTCACACTCCTCTCCAATCGTGCCTCACACTCCTCTCCAATCGCGCCTCACTCGCCTCTCCAATCGGCTTTCCCCGTCTCGTTTCTCTCCTTTTTCTCCCGTCTCGTTCTTTTTCTTGCTCCAAATCGGCCCGTCGGAATCGGAAATCGGCCCGTCTCGCCCGTCGGGCCGTCGGAATCGGAAATCGGCCCGTCTTGCTTTTGTGCTTGTGCGTAAATAAATTGTGTTCATGACACCATTTCTGGTGTTGGGCTAGCGGCTAGGGTGCCGGCTTAGGATCCTGGGTTCGAATCTCGGTCGATCGCCGAATTAATGCCAGGGGGGTTGACTCAGCCTGTCATCCTTCCGAGGTCGGCTAATTGAGTACCAGTTCACTGGTAATTCCCTGTTTGTCGTTGAAGGCGGCAAAAAGGGTTGGCGTCAGGAAGGGCATCCGGCCGTAAAACATTGCTTCAAAAAGGGGACAAAAAAACAACAACTACCACGGTCCCCGAAAAGGCCAACCCCCGCTTTGCGGGGAAAAATGGCCTCTAAACGGTGGTTTTTACACCATTTCTGGATCTGATGACTTGCCAGTAACCATTTTGTAAAAATGAATGTGCAGCATCTAACTCAATATGTCGAAATGTCACACACATCCATGCCCGTGGGATTCCCACGGGTGACCCCGCAAGTTTGCATTGACGTTCGTCGATGGACTCGTTCGCCCGTCTCATTCGTTTTCTTGCTGCATCCTGTTCAAGTCTGCGTTCTTCATCGATCGTCTCATTCATTTTGGAAATAGAAGTTTCCACGCAGCGCATGAATTGTCACGATCCTCAAGAGGAATTTGTCTCGTAATCATCAAATGATAAATGGCAAGTAAATTATATTGTGGAAAATTAAAGATTTCAAATAAACCTATTTAAAGTGTATTCGCACATAACTAATTTTAAAAAACGAAGAAATATCTCTCGGTAATTTCCTGAAACATATTTTACTTCCGGCTAATAATGTTGAATTAAATAAAAACGAAGAAATATATGTCGGCATCATTGTTGACGTTTTTGTGACGACTGTCATCAAACGAAAAAGTAATATATCTTAACGGAAAAGCAAAAGCGAATTTTTAATATATATCGACACGTTGCCGTCGGTGTCATGTTGGGCGGTGTATGATACACCATGACGCGATTTTTAAAAATATATCTCTGCATTTTCCCGCGTGTGTGGAATGTTCTCAATTATTGCTGACACCGAGTCCAAAACCATCGATAAAAATGAAATCATATGGTGAGTTAGATTGGAGATAAAGGCGTGAGAGAGACTCAATGGCCTTGAAGTTGAAGTTACAGGCGTTTGAGAATTCATTTCGTTCTATAAACGGCAACTTTCATTGGATTTCCTTCCCGTTTTTTTTCAACCGAGTCGAAAACTATGTTAGCGACTGTGAAAAATGAAATGATATATCGAATTTTTAATATGTATCGACACGTTGCCGTCGGTGTCATGTTAGGCGGTGTATGATACACCATGACGCGATTTTAAAAAACATATCTGCATTTTCCCGCGTGTGTGGAATGTTCTCAATTATTGCTGACACCGACTCTAAAACCATCGATAAAAATGAAATCATATGGTGAGTTAGATTGGAGATAAAGGCGTGAGAGAGACTCAATGGCCTTGAAGTTACAGGCATTTGAGAATTCATTTCGTTCTATAAACGGCAACTTTCATCGGATTTTCTTCTCGTTTTTTTTCAACCGAGTCTAAAACTATGTTAGCGACTGTGAAAAATGAAATGATATATCGAATTTAAAATAGATATCGACACATTGCCGTCGGTGTCATGTTGGGCGGTGTATGATACACCATGACGCGATTTTAAAAAATATATCTCTGCATTTTCCCGCGTGTGTGGAATGTTTGTGGAAAATTAAAGATTTCAAATAAACCTATTTAAAGTGTATGCGCACATAACTAATAAAAAAAACGAAGAAATATCTCTCGGTAATTTCCTGAAACATATTTTACTTCCGGCTAATATGTTGAATGAAATAAAAACGAAGAAATATATGTCGGCATCATTGTTGACGTTTTTGTGACGACTATCATCAAACGAAATAGTAATATATCATAACGGAAAAGCAAAAGCGAATTTTTAATATATATCGACACATTGCCGGCGGTGTCATGTTGGGCGGTGTATGATACACCATGACGCGATTTTAAAAAATATATCTCTGCATTTTCCCGCGTGTGTGGAATGTTCTCAATTATTGCTGACACCGAGTCTAAAAGTAAAACCATCGATAAAAATGAAATCATATGGTGAGTTAGATTGGAGATAAAGGCGTGAGAGAGACTCAATGGCCTTGAAGTTACAGGCCTTTGAGAATTCATTTCGTTCTATAAACGGCAACTTTCATCGGATTTTCTTCCCGTTTTTTTTCAACCGAGTCTAAAACTATGTTAGCGACTGTGAAAAATGAAATGATTTATCGAATTTGATTTGAAATAAAACTGGGGGAGAGCAAGACACCACGGGCCTACAAAACAGGACTCAAAGCTATGCGAGTTAATAAAATGGTGGATATTTGTTTATAGCCACTCCCAGAATGGGTGGAGCTATGGGTGGAGCTACTCTGCAAACCGAGTAAGCCACACCCCGGACAGACACCCAACAGATAGACAGACAGACAGACAGAATCATCTACGGCTATTATAATATAGATAATGTATATTCTATCTGAAAGCATGTACAACAAGTCGTACAACATGACAAATTGTCATATTTATGCATCGGCCATGACATATTTATCATGAATATCAGCTTAATCGGGATTTTAATGCCTTTTAGCGACAAATGAGTGGTGCAATTGGCTTCCTTATGTGTGAAAACGTATAAAACGATATGTTATTCATGTCTATGTGATATATATTCAGAAAGATATGACGTAAAATAGATTTTCACGATTCAGATGGCGGCCATCTTGGATTTTCCCACTTTATGGGTGTAAAAGGAAAAAATGTGCTTGGCCCTATATCTGAAATCATTTAGTATGTCATGATCATCAACTGTGCCAATTTTGGTGCTTTTACCACAAAAGCCACAATCGTATAACATAACTGCCTTACTATTCATGTTAATTCACTCTCCTTTGGTCATCCAATTTATATCTTCAAATTCTTGCTGTCTTGCTTTGTCAGTTATTTCCTTTATTCATTCCTGGGTGGAGTATCTTTCCTTCATTGATTCTACTGCATTGAATTCCACTAATGGAACTCTTTTGGCCTTGGCTGCCAGCTTTGTTTGTTTCAACTGGTTCATGAATCTTTCTCAATGACCGTTAATCCCCCATGCTTCATGTGTAGCATACACTTTGCACTGGAGGATGATTTCCTTCTCCTCTAAGCTCCGGCTCTGTTCATTTCTCTGTTCATTTCTTTGATGTGTCTGAAACCTAGTAGTTGTTAGTTGTGGAACAGGCAACACCTTTTTAGCTTCTAGCTTTGGTGTAGAGCTCTGTCCTATCATGAGGCAGGGATCCCCTTCCTCACTGGAGAAGGTGCAGTCATTATCCTTTTCAGCACATATTCCGGCTGCTCGGTGTGGCCGCACAGACTTAGGCTTCAGCCTACGAGGGTCTGTGTCCCTTGAGTAATTTTCTGTGACTGATCGTCATTGTTACCTCTGCCACCGAAGGTGGATGGGGGTTAGGTTTTCTCCCTATCTGTCTGTCTGTCTGTTTGTTTGTGAACAAGATATCTCTAAAAGTTGTGACATGGACATCAACCCCGAATGTGGATGCTGTGCACAAGGACGCTCCACCTGGTGCATGTTTGCCACAGAAGAAGCATGTTTCAATGGAAGTACTTGTCTCTCCCACACTCTGACGGGTGAACCTCTTGGTGTCCTCTGCCTCTGCTTCCTCTTCTCTGCACGCTGTAGTTTGGTTTTGGTTTTGTTAGTTTGGTTTTGTTATACTCAAATCTACATGAGTTGTGCCATTTGGCTTTGTGCTGCTGCAGTGTTGCCTCAATGCCCTTACCGTCATCATGGTGTGATATATTTATTATTCTTGGCAAACTACCAATCCTACTGAAACCCACAATAAAGTCAGCAATTGTCTTGTAGCCTGCCATGTCTAGACTCAGCTGGACAGCGAAGCACTAAGCAAGCACGTGTCTTCCTGGCACAGAGCGCACTTACTCTAGTCTGTTGATAGACATTGTGTTGATTTCCCAAGCTGTAGAGTGTAGAGTATCCACCACCTTATAAATTTTGGCCATTGCTGCAATGCTACACCTGAAAGCAGAAATAGGGATATGTTGCTCCAGTTCTTCTTATTCTTATTTTTAAAATCAATTATCTATATACATGCGGTACCTGAAATAACAAAATCACAAAAATTTTGATCCACACAACATCATACATGTCATAGACACAATGTTCATAGAAGTCTTTGGTGGCCACTTTGGAAAATGTCTGCCATTACTGTCACGGGACAAATCTGTGATAGCCTTATGGACAAAAGCCTTCCCAAGGACATACCCTAACTGCAGCACAAGTAAGGCTCTCTTCCCTTTTCCTGTCGTTGTGTCTCCCATTTCCTTATTCTTGGTGTAATGCATGATCTATTTTCCCTATGAACCTTGTGGTGCCTCCACTTAGACACAAGCAAGTTCGTTTGTGATTTCTATTTTGTTGTAGTTGTTTTGTTTATTTTAAAACTGAAATAGTGGCTTTCGGGAGTTCCTCATAAATGCTGTCTTGGGATCCCTAATACCCACAAGCCTTGCAGTAATTCTTCACATAATGTTGATTCAGTTAACATTGTTTCATTATAACATCATTGATACTATTACGTTTGTGGGGGGTGGGCAATGAGTGCCTTAGTCCAGGCAGAATTGTATAGTACTAGGGCATGCCCGTACTATATATATATCTAAAATTATATCCCCCCCCCTCTATTTACATGAAATGGTTTGGTCCATTCGCAAAGCCAAAGCGGACGGCTTGCGAGTACGGTGACAATCCCCCCCCTCTATTTACATGAAATGGTTTGGTCCAAAGCGAACGGCTTGCGAGTACGGTGACAATCCCCCCCCCCCCCCTCTATTTACATGAAATGGTTTGGTCCAAAGCGAACGGCTTGCGAGTACGGTGACAATCCCCCCCCTCTATTTACATGCAATGGTTTGGTCCAAAGCGAACGGCTTGCGGAGTTTGGTAAAGAAATCGCCATAGCTCGGTAACTACTTCTCCGATTAATATGAAACCTTGAAAAGGCACATCCTCGGGTCCCCAGCAATATACCTGGCAAGTTTCAAGTATATCGGACCCGTGGTTGTCGAGAAACAGCGGTCGCATACACACACACAGACACACACACACACAGAGATTAGTGGAATTATAGATAGATACCATGCTCTGTATGTCGCTATGAAGAAGAAGAAACCCCATGTATCATAAGTAGGAAATTTGTTTAGACCGGATGTCGTGTAAGCACGTATCTTTGTTCCCATCACGAAGGGTGGGATTATGTTAATTAGTTGGGGATTATGGGTAATGAATCCCCTGTTTGTAATGGCCTATGTTATTTTTCCTCTGTTCCTTCTGACAATGCAGCACACACACCTAGCAAGAAATTGAGAATTCATAACACAAAATGAAAGCGACCGGAACCGGGACATTCAACTACCGCTGGTGCCGCAGCCATCACATCGCAACACAAAAGCAGGCAGGTCCGTGAGGCCACGCCCCGGAGAGCAGTGACTGGTCAAGACACCAAGAGTGATGAGATGGCACTAGCTGATAGGAGCGGACACGCAAACGTCGTCTGATGACGTCAGAGCCTTGAGTACAAAGGAGTTGGAGGGCAGACATTTTCTCTCTCATTTTCTGGGTTTGGTGGCGAACGGTCGTGTTCCCGACATTTTGTCTCTTTGGGTTCGATCGCTCTCTCCGGGCTGGCCTCCATAGCGAACGGTGATATATACCGTGTGCTCTTGAGCAAGGGACATTCATTGAGAACGGTCACGATTTTATATCTCTCTGCTACGGGATTTCAGAACGAATGGTCGAAGTTCACGAGCGCTCTTGGCTTTCTCTTGGCTTGTGGACCAGAGGTGAATTGTCTCGGATAAGCTCTTGCGTTGGAACATTGGTGCCATGCAGCCGCAGTTCATAGCGCTCTTGCGCTGGGAGATGTGGGTGCTGGTGAGGTGGACGACGAGGACGAGCGTGGCTGAGTGAACGAGGGCGCGCTAAGGCATACTCCCCGCCAGGGCCTGTGCTGCGCTCGGATTGCGCGCTCGGGGCCCGGACGATTCCTGACGAGGTTCAAGGACCGCTCGAATCTAAGTAAAAACAAACACGCTTTAATTTCACCTTTATTTTTATACGGGTCTGTGTGGGGACATCCCATTTAGGAATGTTATGTTTACCCTGCATAATTTGGTTACCGGCATTTCTTCAATTAAGCCGGTATTTTTGTACATTGAATTCTGTGTCGGCTTGGAATTAATTATCGCAGGTTTGAAGACGTCCGGTGTACCCCTACCCCCCACCCCCTCCCGCCTTGGAGTTAAAGCTTGTTTGGTCATCTGTCGCCTTGCGGTGTTCACTCCAGGGTAGACACACGACAATACCTTTGGGAACATGCAGTATATACTTTATCCTGCGACATTCGCTATTACATCATTTGTCAGCGGGCCCCAGTGAATTAATTTGTGTCGCTTAGACGTAGAGGTTGTATGTAGACGCTGAACCGTTATATCACGCCATTTTGATGTTGTTTGAAGCGTGATTCAATCCCTTATAAAGACGAGTCAAAATGCTCCATAAGTGATAGTAGTGAGTCTGGTAGTAAAGAAACCAGAAAACCAATTTGTTTACAAACTGAATCGGAGGTTTTAAAGCGTTTTTTTATGCCGTAGAATGAGCGGAGACTGCATGGGCTGTCCACTACTCACATTAACTCCACTACTCACTCCTCTACGCAACCCCACCTCGACAAACAACCTCAATACCAGTCACTGCTGAGTGTTATCTTATTTATTAGCCGCGTCGCAAGACGCTGCTCATAGAATGCCCTCTGCTGTTGTTGTTCTTCTTGTTGTTCTTCTTCTTCTTGTTGTTGTTGTTCTTGCAGAGAAGACAAAACCTCAAAGCTCCACCCATTCTGAGAACCATAGCTCCACCCATTGTGGGAGAGGCTTCATATAAACAAATATCCACCATTTTCTTAACTCGCATAGCTTTGAGGCCTGTTTTGTAGGCCCGTGGTGTCTTGCTCTCTCACACAGTTTTCTTTCAAATCAAATTCGATATATCATTTCATTTTTCACAGTCGCTAACATAGTTTTAGACTCGGTTGAAAAAAAACGTGAAGAAAATCCGATGAAAGTTGCCCTTTATAGAACGAAATGAATTCTCAAAGGCCTGTAACTTCAAGTCCATTGAGATTTTTTTTTTTTAAATCGCTGCATGGTCAGTCATACACCGCCCAAAATAACAGACAGGAAAATGCCAAGATATATTAAAAATTCGTCCATTTGATGACAATCGTCACGATGAAATATTTAATTTATACGTCGTCACAATAATGTGGAGAGAGGAGCATAGCTTCGTTCACGTGTCGCCACATACGGGAAATTGCCGAGATATTTTTTTTTTACATCGCGGCATGGTCAGTCATACACCGCCCGAAATAACAGACGGGAAAATGCCGAGATATATTAAAAATTCGTCCATTTGATGACAATGGTCACGATGAAATATTTAATTTATACGTCGTCACAATAATGTGGAGAGAGGAGCATAGCTTCGTTCACGTGTCGCCACACACGGGAAATTGCCGAGATATATATTTTTTTAAATCGCGGCATGGTCAGTCATACACCGCCCGAAATAACAGACGGGAAAATGCCGAGATATATTAAAAATTCGCCACCACACACGGGAAATTGCCGAGATATATTTTCACTTTGCACAAAAATAACATCAAGTAATCGAATCAATAGGAATGTCCTGTGCCTATAACATCGACGTTATAGGCACAGCTGCATCGAGGCATTGTGTAACATCGACGTGGCTTTTTTTAAATTAAAACTTTTTGTACTTGTTTTTATTATGCCTCCGCCCCTGAAGGTGGCTGGAGGCATTATATTTTTGGGTTGTCCATCCGTACGTCCGTACGGGCTAAACTTCGTTTTTCTCAGCAACCACATGTCCGAGTGAGCCAAAATTTTGAGGGTAGGACCGGCACCCATGTGGAATGTTTTTATAATTGTGATGTCATAGGTCACGTGGTATGGCAGCCATTCTGTATTAAACTAAAATAATTAACAAATATTTCTCGGAAAGCGCTGATTGGAAAATTTGAAACTTGACATATTGTCGAGTACTCCCAAAGGGGAACAAAGCCATCA